>NW_018479995.1:258830-296680 GCF_002113885.1 Mizuhopecten yessoensis | reverse complement strand
CCATATTCAAGGTCACAGAGTTCCAATGTGTTGAAAGCCTTAGAAATGACTTCTTCTAAATAACCAAAATGCTAAAGGTGTTGATATTTTTTACCAGTATACGTAGCATGCTGGGATAAGCACTATCAAGTTAGTTCTAAAAGTAATGAATGATCTTGACCAATATTTAAGGTCTTTGGGGTAAGATCAGTTGAACACCTTAAAAGTGACTTCTGTATAACCAAATAGCCAAGGATGTTGATGTGTGGCTATTCATAAGCAGGGATGAATAGCTTTTAAGTTTGTTCAAAAGATTACCTTGACCCATATTCAAAGTCACATATTCAAGGTCATAGGGGTCAGATGTGTTGAAAACCCTTAAATGACTTCTTCTAAATAACCAAAAGGCCTTGGTTGATGATATGTGTCCAGGAGCATGCAGAAATGAAGTACTATCAACTTTGATCAAATGAATGATCTTGTCCAATATCCAAGGCCACTTGTATCAAATGTTTTAAAAACCTTAAGCATGACTTAAAGATAAACAAAAGGCCAAGGATGTTGATGTTTGGCGAGTCCCATGCTAGTATGAATGGCTATTAAGTTTGTTAAAAAAATATCCTTGACCACAATTCAAAGTCACAAGGGTGAAATGTGCAGAAAAAACTTAAATGACTTCTTCTGAATAACCAAGAAGCATAGGGTGTTTATGTTTGGCCTGGATGAATTTCTTGGTAATTTGGCCATATTGCTCTAAACAACTACACATCTAGAACTGTGAGATGGGTATCAACCGTATTTGCTTGAAAGCATCCTTAAGAGGTTGGAAATCAAAATTATAGAAATAGAGAGTCTGAACCCGAGGGGTCCTGAGGGCTGCTCCAAAAAGGGATAATTTGGCCGTATTGCTTTACACAACGTCTCTGCTGGAATTTTAAGATGGACTTCAATTGCTTTTTCTTGGAATGATTCTTAAGAGGAGATTCAAAAGTGTACAAGCAGAAGGGCTAACTCCCCAGGAGGCTGGGGTGCAAGACCAAAGTGAAATTCAGACATATTGGTTGAAGCAATTTTACTAAAACTAGTAGGTGGAAGCAATATTTGGGATTCAAATTTGCATAAGTGAAGGGGCTTACCACTCCATCTGTCCAATCCCCCCATTGAGGACTTGTTCCTTGCAAAATGAGTGGCCTAAAGAAGAAGTCACTGGCCGAAGTATGTGAGCCAGTAGCTAAATCAACTACCGTACTTTCGGTTCTCTCACCTAAGATCAGTAAATCAAGTAAGAAAGTATAATCAAATGAATGAAATAAGCAAACAAATCTATCTTATATATCTAATTTTTATATTTTAAATTAAACCTATTACCTACAATCTAAGATATATATAGTACGGTATTGATTTTTATCTCTGATTCAAAATTTGAAGGCAATCATAAGATAAAAAAAGCATATTCTTTGGTTGCAGAGTAAACAAGATGGACATTATTACAATGGGTGTTGTTGCCGTGGGAACAGTGGTGGCAGTCCCTGTCATCATCAGTGCCGTTGGATTTACAACGGCCGGTATTGCCGCAGGCTCTCTTGCGGCCAAAGCGATGGCAGCCTCAGCAGTGGCCAATGGAGGTGGTGTGGCTGCTGGCAGTGTTGTGGCCGTCCTGCAGTCTGTCGGAGCAGCTGGTATTGGCGCTGCCGCCAGCGTGGTCGTAGGGGGCGCTGCTGCCGCAATCTTCGCGTTGTTCTAGTAATCGTTGTTCATAGGCGACGCTACTGTCTTTTTTTGATTTCCAACATATTAAAAAATTTTCTAAGAACTTACCATTCAAAAGGATTATATCTGTCATAAACACTAATAACAAAAAGCTGCACGTGATTGTGTTCCTTGAAAATGACTTGAAAGTGACTTGGCTGTTTCATATTATTTAATTGTCTTTCTTCTCTTTTTTCAGATTTCAACTAAATTCCTCTTTTTCTGTGACATTTGTATAACAGACAGCAACTGTCTAAAATGCTCTTTTACTAGTTTTATCTAGTTTTATACTAGTCCTGACATTTGCTGTGATAACTTTGTGTATCTGTATTTTAGCATCCTGATTTTGTGTTAGAGTGTATAAAGAAATTTTCATAACTGTTATCTAAAAATGTACCCGAACATTGTAAACAGTGAAAAGCCGAACAAAATTTATGAAATATGAAATGTGTAGACAAAACTGTTTCGACTTTTTCATTGAAGAGTTTAATTGTAAAAATAGAAAAAAACCATGAATTTTAAAAAAGACTTTTCCTATACATGAAGGCTTTTTACATACTATACCTGAATTTTCTGTAATAACAAACTGAACTGTTGCCAGAAATTGTGGCTTCCTATTATAATTAATAGGAAAAGTATATAAAATTATACATGCAACTTAAAAACAGGATTATTTTCAGTATTTATAGAGATTAGCTCCAGACTATTTAGTTGCATAAATAAAGTTAAGTTCCTGCTTGAACTGGTGACTTAAGTGTTGTTGTTTTTTTACAGAAAATGAGGGTTAGTAAATGCTAAATTTGTTTTGAACAGAAACAGTAATTTAAAAATTATTTTGCAAGCTTTTGAAAACATCCGTTCCCTTTGTCAAGCAAACAGTGCAAACCGGTGTCTCGACTCTAACCCTCTGAGAACTACTCACTATTCCACAAAGTGCCGAAACAGTAAATTCAGATGTCAGAAAATATTGAGACATTTCGCAAAATAGCATTCTAATACAACAGGTAGCCAGAGGGATGGGTAATATGTTTACCAATTCCGCCCCTTATTGAATGTTAAAATGGGTTCATAGAGAGTCATCTTTAATGACTCAACCGATGCCCCCTCGTCTCTGTTCATTGATTCCCCTTCCCTCTTATGCAAAACAAAAAGGCCATGGATGATGATATTTAGAAGGTGACATACTGGAATGAAGTCTGTTTAAATGAATGACCTTGACATGTATTCAAGGTCACATGAGTCAAATATGTTGAAATCTTTTTAAATAATTTCTCCTTCACAACAAAAAGGCCAAGAAGGTTGATATTTGGCAGATGACATGCTCGGATGAAGTGCTACCAAGTTTGTTCAATGACCTTGACCCACTTTCAAGGTTACATATGGTCAAATTAAATGTGAATAAACCATTAAGTTACCTAATATCAATAAACAAACTTAATGGCATTGTTAGACTTTCAATGTCAAAGGGATCAAACATGCTTAATTATTTTTACGCGTCTTTTGAATAGCTTAGAGTCATAGATACTGAAATTCTGCATGTAGCTTTAGTTTAGTTCACTTTTGATGTTACAAGTGTATTTTTTTTATACTTTTGAGGATCAATTGTATAAAGCAAAAATCAATAAAAAATGATTCTNCTTAATGGCATTGTTAGACTTTCAATGTCAAAGGGATCAAACATGCTTAATTATTTTTACGCGTCTTTTGAATAGCTTAGAGTCATAGATACTGAAATTCTGCATGTAGCTTTAGTTTAGTTCACTTTGGATGTTACAAGTGTATTTTTTTTTATACTTTTGAGGATCAATTGTATAAAGCAAAAATCAATAAAAAATGATTCTTCTTACTATTATAAAAATGCAAGAGAGAGATCAGACAGGAATCCAAGGAAGAATTGCAAAAAATCAAGAGTGGACGATGGACAAAAATGAAGCAACATAGAAAAAACTAAAATACATAAACTGGCAGGAGCAATTAATCAAACAGAGACAAGAATACAAATTAATTAATCCACAAGATGCTCTATCAAAGTAGACCAGAAATATTCACAATCTTGTTATACAGTTTTTGAAATACACAGTCACAACAATAAAAACTCGAAAATTCACCATTCTTACACATATTCACATCCCTTGAACTTCCGGGATTATGCTGATTTACGTTCTCTGCACCTCTGGAATAAGTCATGACGAAATCGAAGGAATGTATTCACCACCTTGTCCATTGTTTGTACATAACAAGAAACGCGCGGCAGCGAAACGGTAAAATTCACCGGCATTGAAGTTTGGTGTTACTCCTATGCAATCTTCTACGAAGAAGTATCAGCATAGCCCTGGCGATTAGTATTTTGAATTCTTTTTACCGGAAACCAATCAAATGGCAAACTGTCTGTCTTCGATTTTGTCATGACATAGTCAATGCCTATGGGATGCAGAGAACGCAAGCAAGTGTTACCCCAGGAATGTCGAGGTATGACGCATTCACTTTTTTTATGGGCCAGATTTCGATATTGGCATCTGTTATACACTTTATATAAATTCGATATCACATCTATCTCATAAATCGTAGACATAATGCACAATATTTACAACATAATTAAGAAATAAGATACATAAAATTTAGCACATATGTTATCAAAAAAAAAGACAAACGCAAAAAGAAAAGAAAATCCTCACTTTGTGCGCGTAGTGATACAGAAAATACTACAGCTAATTACCTGTCTGACCACGTGGGTTTTCTCTGGGTACTCCGGTTTGCTCCCACATAAGGACCCACAGCACTAATATTCGGACCAACAAGAGTGATTAATATACACCTGTAGTGAGTTGGAAAATCTTGTTTTATAATTGTTGTAAAATAAATTAAGTATATATTTATTTTAATACTACACATTGTACTAGAATTTATGTCAAGACATCACATGCTCTAGACAGAGCGCGCTGTCAAATTATTAGCGTCAATAGATCTACTATTAATGTTCATGCATAGAAAATTACTAATCAGAGGGTTTAACGAACAGTTATATAATCTGTAAAGTGAAAAAACCCCACAACGAGCAATGATTGTCTTTTCATGTTTATCTAAAACGAGTTGCTTATTTTTCATATGATATAAAGTCACGAGGTTTACCGATTTTTTTTTACGATTTGAAAAATTAACTTTATCGTTCCGACATTATATCAAGAAAATCATATGAACAATGACGTCACAATGAAAGATGACATCGCAAAGCATTACTAAAAATTGACCAATGAAATAACGTCCAGGTGTTTACCAACTCCTAGCAAGTTTATCCAATGAGTAAACTACGAAAGATCAGACGAATAAAGAAAATAGATAAAATCTGATATTTTGACGTAAATAATAACCGGAATCTCCAGTTACTGGACGGATGCTTATATAGCCTTGGCAAACTTCCTGTTGAGAAGAACAATGTAGCATCCCTCCAGTGCTGAAGCAGACATTTCATGGTAAACACATTATTATTCATTCTTAGCACGAATCTGTTCAATACCATGTCGATATCAATAGTTTATATATATTGCTTTTGCATTGCCAGATTTTCGAGAACACCAAATAATAATAATAAACCTGTGCGAAGGGAGACTTCTCTCGCTGGGTTAACAGAATATCATCTTGGCACTACTAAATACGGGACGAAACATCGCGGTCTAAACGGTTGAATCGGTTGGACCAGAGTTGTTCGTTTATGAAATAAGGTCGGAACTAGTAATCTGATGCTGTTCAGGCGAGCCTGACAAAGCATTGGAAGGTATGCATAAATATTTGCAGGTCCACCAGGATTTATACCCGAAATGTTACATTGTTCCTTATAAACGAACAGGCCAATCAATTCCCCCTCTCATTACCATATAGATCTACCATAAATACGTTTATCCATTTTTTTCTGATAAAGGTTTGATGTTAATTATATATGGTTCTATGTTCAAGACAGGACGGCTTTTTATACACAATTATTTGTACATCTTAATTTCAATCAATACTTCAATCAATGCCTTCAGTTTCTTAAAATATCTAAAGGATTTTTTTTTAAATCAAATAACTCTGTCATTTGCTGTAGTTTTCTTAGCTCAAAGTAGCTTTTTACAAAAGTTTATATGACGTTTTTTTGTACATTTTAATTTCTTTCAATACTTCTTTTTTTAATTACTTTTTCAATAAACTTTTTTAATAAACTTTTGCTGTATGTAATGTCTCAACAATAACACGGCTGTTTTAGTGTTGATGGGTTTATTCACAAACTCCCTCGGAGAGAGGTAAAAAGCTACACAATATGAAATAAAGAGTCTTTGAGTTATTTATACAGTAAGGTGGTTGAACATTATTGAGAAAAACCAGGAAATAACAAATTGTGTATGAACTCGGGGTGTATCGATGGCACCTTAAATTCTATAAAATACTTACCCCGAATGATATATAAATTCCTGCACATACAATATTTATAATTAACTATTTTAGTATCTGAATTCCTGCACATACAACATTTCTAATAGCGTATTTTAGTTAACAGATACCAAATACTAAGATATATATCTATTACGTGGACAAATTGACTTGATACCTACCATGCAGATTTATGAACAAGATATCGTGGTTGTTTTGACGACATACAATCATCGAGCATACTGCATAAAATGATAACATATTATCATAAATCTAATAGAATGGGGAGGGACAAATCGACTCCATGGGGGACCTTAGATTTCTTTGAATTTGTTGCAGAAAATCTGGTCTGCATCCTTTTCAAAACACATGTTTTCTCACTTCCGGTTCGAATAATAAACAAATAGCTACCGGTAACAATTATCCGGAAAATCTGAACAAGGGGGAAATAACTGAAAATTAACAGCTAATCAAATGTTACTTCACAGTTAAAAATTCAATTATATAGAAATTGGAAATTGGAAAAGAATCTTACATCTTTACAAACTAAACTCAGACCTGTTCACTCGTCAAAAATATGTGGATAAGCTGCACTCGCCTTGATCAACACTCTTGGTATGCCTGTTGTGTTTTGTTTCTTTGTTTCTTTATTGTTTCTTTTTTCTTTTTATCTTTTTTTCCCCGCTTTGTTACTAGACTTACAATATGTTCATATAAGAATTCGTACCTGACTTAAGAAATGTACATATGAGAACTTCCGTTTCCCGGGAATTGAAATTCTTTACTTTTTCCATATGTCCATAGACATCCTCCTGTATTGGTGGAAACAATGGTATAAGGTAGTCCTTATACAGCTTGTATCCTGGCATAATACGTGTCTCCTCTCCATTCTCCGACATGTTCTTACAAATCAGAAGCTTCCATATATAAAATGATATAAAAAAGTATATATATAAAAAAATATTGGTAATTCTTAAAACAACTCATATGTTGATGTGTTATATTAAACAATGAATGTTTTTGTTGTTATGATTTTTTATGATTCTTTTGACATAGTTATTATACATTTTGTACAATAAGTATTATATTAAATATTACAAACTTCCTTTGTATGCTCATAAAATACCTTATACAATATATTGTACTATATATTATTATCCAATTACTGCTATATTTCATTTGGCGATTCGATATAAAGATCATAATTTGTTTTGTTCAATAACTGCAATATTAACCTTTCAGGAGTTTGATGCACCGTTTAGCACCCACTGTACAATGACCAGGTCATGTCACTAGGTCTAGAACTACCTTCTGACACTAACATATCCTGTCTCCGGCACACATATACGCATACACGCATACACAACACACATAGAGGCACGTCCTTAAATGACCTTAGCTGTTAATAGGACGTTAAACAAAATAAAACCAAACCAAACCTTCTTACACCGTTGATTCAACAACCCATTTAACTGCATCAGTATATTAATTTCACATTATATTCATATCACGTATGTAACAGAACTAGACTGATCCTTAAGGACGAACACATGTTTTTAAATTAATATATCTTATCGGCAACTCCTCTTTAGTACATTTATCTCTTTCGGAAGATTCTTCAGAGTCTGACATATAAAGTGATTCTCAGGGTCTAAAAAACTCTCCTAGGGAAGAAAAAGGAGACGAGTTGTCGATTTGCTACACACAGAAATATCAAATAAAGTTATTGTTTGTCAATCTAGGTAAAATCAGATATTTCATGTAACAGATGGCATTTGAATAAAATATAATTTTGAATTTATTCTCTACCGTAAGAATCATTTTACTGCTGTTGTTGTGTTATTTACATACAAACTTTATACAGTATGTGTAATGTACATTATTTGCGTATATATGAGGTGTAACAGCCTGGTCGTTCTATAGCTTCAGAAAAGGACAGAAAATCATATAACAACTACAAATATATAGGTGACAGCAACAGTGAGTTAACAGTGCATCAAATTCCTGCAAGGTAAATACAGCATCATTTTTAATGTATTATATATATGTATGCATAGGACTCTTGTTAGATTAAACACAATTATATATTTATGAACGTTAAGATTACATAAAGAACTTAATGTACAGAACGTATTATATATTTATGTCGAGGACAGTTGTAAGATTTATGTAGTAATTTTTGTGCAAAAGTTATTATAGACTTATGAAGAGGACGATATTTGGATTACATTAAATACTGTAAATTTTCGTCCTTCGACGATAAAATCTGTTTTCGCCAAATTTTATTACGCCCTTCACTTTTAATTACTATGTTTATTATGCTGTTTTCAAATGCTCGCTGTAATGATTAATTCACCCTCTTTACGGAGAGGGGAAAGGCGAAAATTAAGTTTAGTAGTTTCTGTACATTATTTTCTAAGATGGAGGTTACTGAAGACTACCACAAGTTTTATGGTCATAATCAAATTAGGAAATACTCGATTTTGTGTGTGATATGGATAGGATGTTGTCTTTCACGCTCATTGTTTTATCGTGTAGGTTTGTTGTCAATACCCTTGTTCTCTCACTGACAACGTCACATGACTTGGTTTTGGTCTAGAAATAGAAAACACTCACCTTTCTGCACCAAATGAACCCATCATCTATTTATGTTTTCAAAGGTCTCAGTGTAAACCTCTCACTCGCTCATATTTTGTCAGTTTCATTGAATTTAATTTAAGTTCGGATTGCAGTTTTTGTTTATGATATATTTCCGATTTCTTATCATTTGTGAGGAATTTATTTTCCCAATTATAAAAGGTTGACCATAATTGCTTACGTCCAACAATCAAGCGAGATCATGTTGTTTATGAATTTCAGTCTGGAGGAAGGTACAACCTATACTGGGAATTGAAATTCATGACCAAAAGATTATAAAACAGTTATAAAGCATCATGTTATGTTTATTTGCATCGGTATCTTGACAAGGAAACCAACTTCGTGTTTTTTCTGTCTGGAGATCTTTTGTTCCGGTTATATTGCTGATAAATTAACATAGAGCTCTAATTAACAGACTTTATAAATTTGACAGTAATAGCGATGCATGTTATAACGATCATAGCAAGATAAGTATTCATTGTTTTATTAATGCACATCAACAGATGAGCGCAGTAGTTGCTTCGAGAGCTATCAAGGTTTTTTGTGCATCAATCTGATTAAAATCATATGTTACATGGCTCATCTGAGTGTGCGGCGGTCATGGTCACGAATGATGCGAAAGTTCTGAAGTTATTTGAGATTGATCGTCTGAAACCCGAACAGAAAAAGATATTCGAAGCTTTATTATAGAAGAAAGACTGTATGGCGGTGTTGCCTACGCAATTATTACCCAATGGGTACGTTTTCCTTGGCGTAGTAGAAACGTCCGTTCCCGCCGCCATATTTGTTTTGGAAAACTAATCTGTTCGATACCCCTCGCTATTTATCTATAAACCATGATATTCCGATTCGCTGGCAAGCTTTTGCCAGCGCGCCTCTGATTGGTTCATCTAAATGTCACTTGAACGTGACCCTGACCGCGGCACATTCAGATTTTCAGTCGGAGCCATGTAACAGATGATTTTAATCAGATTGTTTGTGTATATGTCATTGATTAGTTTAGCGACTGATTTGTTAGACCATGTCGAAGAACGTGGACGAGGTAGCTGCCCTTCCAGGACACAGGTTGTATAAAGACTACCTGATACCCGTGTTTACACAAATGCACGAGGATATCAACGACCATATGGAAAAAACCAAGAATTTCAGTTCCCGGGAAACGGACGTTCTGATCTGTACATTTCCAAAGTCAGGTAAATTTCCTATTTATATATCCAAAGAAAGTGTGAGAAAGTCAATGCTAAGGGATGCAAACACGTTAGATTGTATATTTGTATAAACATAAATGTATAAATATTGAAATATATGCAGCGCTACATTTAGGAGGCTCCAGCCTTTCGCAATTAGCCAGCAGAATTCAATGAAAGTTTCACATAATGGTTATGTCACTATGTAGAGATGATTTTATGAAGTCAAGAAATTTCATAAATATGTTAAGTAAATTGGTTTGAAAAAATTTAAAATTGCAATGAATTAATGTGAAGTCAAGTATATAAGCATGTGAAGCCTTTGTGCGTCAAACCAAGAATATATATATTTACTGAAAAGATTGCCGGTACATTAACATGCATTGGGCTTTAATCGAGTTTAAAATAAGCGTTGAAAACATTTGCAAATTTGATTTTTTTTACTTAAAAATGGTAATTGGATATGTCTACCGCCTTGTTTAACAGAGTACTGTGCAAAGGTACCAGGTATATTAGAAATATATTGCAATGTATACATGTATATTTATCGTCCCGATTTTTAAGGGAACCGAGGAGGCATCAAACAAAAAGGAAAGACAACTTTTACCTTAGAAGAACAAACCACGTGGCTCCGAAAGGATAACATTTTTCAAACATGTGACACACGTCCTAATGTCTCAAAAAAAAACCGAGAAATTATTTAGGTCACAAACGATCAGGCAGACAGTGTGGAAGTGTATTAATCATACTAGACAGACTGGATTGAAATGTTACAAAACCCTGGCTTATTATTCTATTCCGTCTTTGCGTATTGCAGAGTTATCTTCTCTTGAGAGCAGGTATTGATTGTTACGTCATTGGTTCGTGTGAAAAATGACGTCGTTTTCTGAAAAAATGATGACGTTACTCTCACAAACAAATGACGTAACAATCAATACCTGCTTTCAAGAGAAGATAACTCTGCAATACGCAAAGACGGAATAGGTCAACATGACGCCTTTGTGCGTCAAACCAAGAATATATATATTAACAGAAAAGATTGCCAGTACATTAACATGCATTGGGCTTTAATCGAGTTAAAAATAAGCGTTGAAAACATTTGCAAATTTGATTTTTTTTTTTTATTAAAAAATGGTAATTGGATATGTCTACCGCCTTGTTTAACAGAGTACTGTGCAAAGGTACCAGGTATAATAGAAATATATTGCAAGGTATCTTACCTTAGAATAACAAACCACGTGGCTCCGAAAGCATAACATTTTTCAAACATGTGACATCCTTCCTAATGTCTCAAAAAAACTGAGAAATTTGGTAGGTCACAAACGATCAAGCAGACAGTGTGGAAGTGTATTAATCGTACTAGACAGACTGGATTGAAATGTTACAAAACCCTGGCTTATTATTCTATTCCGTCTTTGCGTATTGCAGAGTTATCTTCTCTTGAGAGCAGGTATTGATTGTTACGTCATTGGTTCGTGTGAGAAAATTACGTCGCTTTCTCAAAAATTGATGACGTTACTCTCACAAACAAATGACGTACCAATCAATACCTGCTCTCAAGAGAAGATAACTCTGCAATACGCAAAGACGGAATAGGTCAACATGACGCTTCTGTCAAGAAAATTCTCAGAGACGCAGGACTTGTCCAAACGATCGATAAATATTACGATAAGGAGGAAACACAACACAGGGACACGCCATCCAATTTAACCCTCAACTCATTCACCCCTGAAATGTTATCATGAACTGTTCCAACCATTGAGTTGGAAGAGTTCAAACGTGTCTCCATGGGTTAATGAATGAGTTAACCAATTAAAATATCAAACATAAGAAAATAATAAAACAATGCCGTCCTACTTAACGAACTATTGTGAAAACGATTACGCAGTGTAAAGAAGCAAAAGTTGTTGTCATTCTGCCTTCACTTTATTTTGAACGATTAAATAACTTCATGTTACTTATGTCATTCCTTTTGTGTGTCTATGTCGTCATGTTAAGTAAACGTGATTCATGGAACGGCCTAACGTCACCAAAATGTTTGCTTTCGGCGTTTGTCATGTTATTCGAGGCAGGAGAAGAAGCTTCAAAATGGCGCTGATCAAATTACGTTCAAAGCTCTATGAACACAATTTTTCTAGTGATGCTTACACAGGAAGTTGCAGTGTAAATGAAAATATATGTTTCTATTTCGAGTTCCGTTCTGGTATCGGAGAGTTGATTTTATGATAAACGTTGTTCCAATCTAATTTCAGGAACAAACTGGATAAATGAAATAGTTGGAATGATGGTGAAAGGTCGAGCCGAGTACAGCAAATCCTATAAACTAGTTGCCATGTTGGAGAGGATGTCTGACGTTACCAGCTTATCAAACCTTCCGTCGGACTCCATCAGGGTATTAAACACCCATCTTCCTTTCCCAGATCTGCCCCGGAAACATGTCGAGGGCGGGTACAAGATAGTTCATGTTGTGAGAAACCCTAAGGATGTGGCAGTGTCTTATTACAATGACACTATCAAGCGGAAACGATGCCTACCGGATGGCCAAGTCATTACCCCACCAGAATGGTCAGAGTGGCTAGAACGCTACTGTCGTCCTCCACGTAAATAATCAAACTTTGCTATGCTATGCTATTCTACCTATCTCCTCCCCCCCATCCCCTTTTTATTAAAACCAAACTGTATACTCCATGTAAGCTTAACACCATAAGCATGAGATTAATCAGTCTGCTATTAATAATGAATGCTAAGTTTGTTTTGAACACAAACATAAGTTGAACACTGACTTTGCGAGCTTTCGAAAAATTGTGTTTCCTTTGTCATGTAAGGTGTGGAAATGATCGGCGACAGCTGTCAGAAAACATATTTCGCCAAGTAGCACTCCAATACTGCAGGTAGTCAGAGGGACGGGATATATACCCATTTCGCCCCTAAGTGCGAGCCTTACTTGTGGCCAGCCTCGATACTATAATACAGGGGTTACGCTCACTGCACCCCTGGAATATGTCAGAGACAAATTTGAGGCACAAAGACAGCTGTTACATAGGTCTCGGGTAAAAAAAAACCACCTCACCAATCGCTAGGCTTATACCTGTACTTTGAAGATAACAAAGGAGCGACGCTGGGCTTCAAAGTCAGTAATATTTTACTGTTACGCGACCGCGAGATTCTTTTCATGTACATCACCCGGCTCCAAAGTCAGTAATATTTTACCGTTACGCGACCGCGAGATTCTTTTCATGTACACCAAATGATCGAACTAGTCTTCTTGTCTCATCTATAAGGTGGCGTACACTGAGCCTTCAACTTTGCTATGACATATTCCAAGGGTGCACAGAGCGTAAGTTAGCGTAGCCCCTAGAGTATCGAGGATGACTTGTGGCTTAATGAATTGCTTTTAGTGGTTTGGAGTCGAACCACCGGTCATTTGTACTCTTTGCTTGACATCACAGGGACTATGCCAATGGATATATGTTTAAGCTTTTTTTTGGGAATTTGATTTCTTAATCCCCGCCTAGGAACAGAGAAGCGGGTCCCAATAGGGAAAATAAACGTAAAACCTTTAAAATCCTTCTTCTACCATAGGGATTAAGGAATTTTATCCCAATTTTCGTCTGGAGCAACTTAACGTCGATATCTTTAAAAAAAATCCTTCAGTTTTATTTTAAGGGCTAAAACAAGAAAATAAGCCTGACGTTAACACATGATCATATATCATATATGATATTATTATAAAGTATAACCATATTTTTCAAGTAATAACAACACATCTGGGCTTCTATTTAACCATCGCGGTTGCTCAAAATAACAATTACGCAAACAATAATATCGACAAATATTTTGCTCCAGAATATGACAATTAAAAATTGCATCTCTTCTATAATATAGAGAAGTATTTGTCTTTGTAAGATGAAACGAAATATAATATGAGAATACTGCAAACATGAACGAAAACCAAATCGTCTGAGACTAACAGAAGGTGACTACTGGTCCATTTAAGACAAGTCGTAATTCACAACTGCACTATGTCCGGAAACAATGTTAGGCCGTTTACGAAACCATGTTAACGTAAACAAATATTTCAAATTAGTAAACAACGTTGTCAATTGCAAAATGTATATCCTAATAACGGAGACATTTGTAACGTAACTAATTAATTACAATCATTTTCCAGACAAATATAGTGGGTGGTTCAACTACGAAAAAGGATTCGAATCGGCCAAAGACATCGGCGCACTTCGGAGTGTTTTTACCATCCAATATGAACATCTCAAAATGGTAAGGAAATTGTATCCAATTATGTGTTGTTTCCTTTCTGCATTGTCAAAATCAATTCTAAATATTTGCTTCCTCACTTCGTATTTGTATTGGTTATTTCATTTTTTTTCATGTTTTTAGTGATAATTTTACGTAACAAAGTGGTAATTAAGAACGGAGGGTTCAGTTAAGTACGAGTTTTGCCTTCTGCACCGACAAACTAGAATTTAGATAAGTGCGTCCTTACTTTTTATTTCATTTCTAACATTCTTTTTAACGTATCAAGATTATTGTTTCTGCTGGTGGTATTTATAACCTTGTAGATGGAATTTGTTCTGGCATGTGTGATAAGTTGTAGTCAAAAGAGGCAACGTTATAAAAGGTTTCGTAAGCAACTTTCCCTTTTTGTTGTATTGCGGGTTAGTTTCAGAACATTTAAAAAGATTGACCTTTAGTAAAACTGCACAGTTCTAACAGAACGGAAAGACCACAAGGTGCGATAAAATGTTTGCTTTGTTTGGTTTTTTACATCGACAAGCTGAATTTAAAGTAGGTGCTCCTTACTTCTTATAAATAGTAGTTTTTGTCCTGCCGCCACGAAGTAGCGGACGCGAGACGAAAAAAAGTTTTTGCATTTAAGTTAGTATCACTTAATGTAAGTTCTAGATCAACCAAATTTGGGCCATAGATGCATCTTAGGTGATAGATCTCAACCAATGCATGAAATACTGGATACGGCCTACCTTTCATGGTCCATTGACTTTGTCAGCATCTCCATCAACATTAAGTTTCTGCATTTAAGTTTGTTTCTCTGATATGTGCATTGATGGTCAAAGCGGGTACAGGCGAGACATATCAATCCGGATGGCTTGTTTTATTATATGCAATTTTCTAATGATCTATGTTAAACGATAAATCAATCTCAGTATTTCTAGGACGTTTTTACAGAACCCCCTGCCAATACTAAAGAATCTGGCCGCCTACCTGGGTGTGGACCTCGCCGAGCATACTCTGATGGCTATCAACGACAAGTGTTCCTTCGCAAACATGTCCACTGCTGGGGCTCGAGCTAAAGACAACGCGATACGACAAATGTCCATTGATGGTTCCAACTTCATGTTTCGCAAAGGTATACTTTTAAAAGAGTCGGTATTAAAGCGCCCAGATGCATTACTACCTTACAATTAACCTGTTTAAGTTGATGTTACCTAATATTCGACAAAACATTTACTTAGGGTGTTTTTTTTACACACATTAACAAAATGTTTGGATAACAATAAGAGGTTAAACACATGATCCTTTCGTACAATATTGCACTACAATTAATCTGTAATTGTTGATGTAACCTTATACTGAGCGTTATTATTTCACATATTGAATAACAAATGTGTAATCAATCCATATAGAAACATGAAAGTATTCATGAATTTGGTTGATTGTTTTCTGTATACTTCGTTTCAGGGATCATCGGAGATTGGAAAAACTGGTTCACTGTAGCACAGAATGAAACTTTTGATAAAATTATCGAAACAGAGATGAAGGACTCGTCATTGAGAGTTGTTTACGAGTAATATGTGACTCATTTTGATGGTCACTGCATTCCGAATGTACATGCATTTACTTAACTGGTATTTGGAAATATTCGACAAAGGGTTTTTTTGTAAATAAAAAAGTACACACAACTGTACGTGCTCTATCTACATGAATAAAAAATTAAATTCGTTTAATTAAATTCGTTTTTATTTTTTTATAAGTCAAGTTGTTATGACATTCATCTCCTTTCCAGTTTCAGACTTAAGCAATGTAACGTTTTTGTTGATGGTATTTTGATAAATATACTAATCTATTGTGGTAACCGAGAAGCCAAAACAATAGATAGTCAAACGTTTGAGAAATGAGGCGGTATATCGTGATTATACTGTCCAGGAATTGTGATTGTGCGGAAACGTTCAGATCAGCCAGAGGAAGGCATCACGCTGTCGAAGGCCAACGTTGACGTGCCATTGTTGGAGAGACCTCCCTCAAATACATGACAACATACCTGTTCAAGAGAAAGGGTCCGTTTGTAGGAAATTGACTTTGGTGTTCACGTACAGTCTTCAACGTATTGACGTGAAATTGGCAAATAAAGGGCTTTTTTCATGAAATAGTTGAACTCCAAATGAATCATACTTAAATTACATTTTCGTAAAAGAAGTGATGGAGATAAATTACCTGTGTTGCTTTTGTTTTTAGACCGGACTTATTTAAGCGCTTGGCATTTCTCGGTGAAAAATAAAACAAATATCAATGGCGTTTGGAATACTCGGCCCGTATTCATGCTCAAAACTCAGATTTTGTGACCAATCCAAATTTCGTGTTCTGATGATGAAAGGATAACACAATTTTCAAGTATTTTGTCAATGATTCAGAAAAAAAATATGAAAAGACTCCAAACTGAATTTACATTTAGTTTGAACTATTTACATTTTTGTTTAACGTTTTCACATTATGTAAGCCAGCCATGAGCATGGGACCGGTTTCATAAAAAACGGACGAAGATATACTCATCAAAATCATCAGTTCTCGACATAGGTCGAATTGTCGATGTCGTTCCCATAATCATGACAAAGTATTTTTGTGAACAAATTTCAGATTTGCAACTTCTGAATATAATCTATTACGTTTATCTTTTTTTAAATTAATTAGTTCTAGCCTAAATTTAAATATGTTTGAAACATAATCGGGTCAATTCCGCTATATTTCGGTCAGGTAAACTTTTTATTCTGAACTTTAGTGGAGTCCATTTGTATTTTATTCACTTCCGGTAATGCAGTTCCCATATTGTTGACAACTTGCGGCAGAGGTTTTATGATATAAGGTAAAGTTTGATTTAAGTTTTGTTTTACCACCAGTACTTTATTATGTACCTTTTATGGACAGGGAATATTACAGGTTACGATTTCCCCTCACACGCTATCAATACAGCTTTCATGAGAGCTGAGAGGAAAATTCTTGTTCCACCAAAATACACAGATACAGAGACAAAAATGTCCGGCATTCCGGAGACCATATACCTATACTGTGACACGCCAATGTGTCACTAACCTACCAAAAAAGTCATTCTGTAGCCTTTGTAAGGTATGTATCTATGAATCTAGATAGTTGTCACTGGTGTTGAACTTCAAAGAAATGTTTAGTAATAACCAGGTCCAGTACACTCTGCCGATTGAGCTATATAGCTATACACCTATAAATTATAGCTGTATTGAGGTATATTTTCTCAGACTTCAAATTTCATTAAATTAAAGCAAAGTCGCATAAAACAATAAGGTTGATGGTAATGTTGACTACAAAAAGCATACATTTAGATATTTATTTTCATTTTTCATAAATGTAAAATTTCCGATTTTTTTACATCATTATTTTTTAAAAAGAATACCCATATTTAATGTCTTTTGTTATCAACTTAATGATACAATCCCCTTTTAAAAGCGACTTTGTTTCGTTTTCCTTAAAAAAGAAAATCACTTTAAAATAGCTCAAAAGACCTATTTCACATAGGTCAATAGAGCTATTATAGGTCTTTACAGCTATATAGCTCAATCGGCAGAGTGTACTGGACCTGATAACATATATAGTAAACTGTTTAGTTGTTTGAGTCCTTTAACAGTCAACCTTGCACCTAGTCAACCACATGGGTTCGTTAAAAGTGTCTAAATACACGTGTACTATACTGATATAGGTCATACTACAGGCGCCTGCATCTGGTATACATTTGTACATGTACATATGTGAAAATATAAAATACCCTCCAGCTAATGGAACTCTATCTAAATCAGAGATTTATAACATTTAGATAGAGTTCCTACAGGAATTAACCTGCAGCCTACCCTAGTAAATTGGGGTCAATATAGAAGTGTAGGTAGGCTATTATATATTTTTATCATACATATTTACATACCAGTTACAGGCGCCTGTGCTTAATGTCAACCACATGCCTACTGTATGCCTTGCAAATTGAAATTGTTGAGGAATATAGGCCCTCAATGCCTTTCGTGTTGAGATTGTACATATACTGGTGAGTTAGTTTTACAGTGTTTATTTTTTTAATTTCATTTTTAGGAAATAATTTGGAAAACAAAACAAAGACCCTGCTGTGTAATCAACCTTGTTGTGAAGAGCTGATCAATGATCCTTGGAAAAAAAACTGTAATCTCGGAAGAAAGTTCATCTATCTGAATGAATCTCAGTCCGTTATCGAAGAAACTTGTTCTACACGACAGTATGTATTACTACTGTGATTACAGACTTCAGTTTGGACAAAGATAAGCATGATTACATACCAGAAAAACGTTAGATGTAATGTCTAAAAATTGAGATAAGATCTTCGTGTCATAACAGGAAGCACACGAGAGACAGTGTAAACCAACATATATTTATGGTAAGGAATTCTGAAGGGCGAATGGACTAAATAAACACTACATATGAAAATTTCAAACACACACTTGTGATCTATAGCTAAGTTCTAGAAACATATATACAGCATGGTACATACAGGAAAAAAGGCATTTGAGTGTGATTTTTGTGGTAAACGGTTTAAGAAGACCGGCGGTCTGACATCTCACCGCATGGTACATACAGGAGAAAAGCCATATGAATGTGATATCTGCGGAAAGCAGACTAGAACGACAGAAGACCTGAAGAGACATCTAAGGTTGCATACAGGAGAGAAACCATATAAATGCGACGTCTGTGGTAAGGAGTTTACTCAGGCGTCTAATCTTCGTACACACGCCGTAATTCATACAGGTGAAAAACCATACAAATGTGATATCTGTGATAGAGGCTTTAGTCAAATGGCTAACCTCAAAAGCCATCGTATGATACATACAGGAGAAAAGCCACACAGGTGTGATGTCTGTGGGAAAGGGTTTTGTCTTGCATCCAGCCTTAAGGCGCATCGCGTCATGCATACAGGAGAAAAACCGCACGTTTGTGAAATCTGTGGAAAGAAGTTTACGGCAACACAGAACCTAGCAAGACACATCAAGGTACACACAGGAGAGTATTCCCATGAGTGTGATGTCTGTGGTAAACTGTTTCTTCAGGCAAATGGCTTACGTATACATAAAATGTTACATACTGGAGAAAAGCCTTTCAAGTGTGACGTCTGTGGGGAGGGATTTCGGCAGGCCTACGGACTAAAAAGACACACCAAGATACATACAGGGGACAAGCGGTACAAGTGTGATGTCTGTGGTAAGGTGTTTAACAAGGCCGCTGTTCTAAAGATACACCAAAGGGAACATACAGGGGGGAAGTTGTTAACATGTAATGTCTGTGGCAAGGGCTTCAGTCAGCAGTCAAACCTCCAGAAACATCTCTTGATTCACTCGGGTGCGATGCAATACACATGTGATGTCTGTGGTCAAGGCTTTAATCAGTCTATTGTCCTGAAGATGCACCAGAATGGACACATAGAAGAGAAGTTTCAGAAAGCTGACAGTAAAAGATCTAATACCAAGAATGATGGCCTGGAGGAGAAACATAACATATAGAGGGGAAAGGGGACAGTGACCTACAGACGTGAAATATGTGCTTAGGGGTTTTGTACAACTTCTAGGCGTTAAAAAACACATGGATTCATAGAACAATGTCAATATGAGAAGGGTAATAAAATAAATTGACACTTGATTTATTTTACATTTCTTATGAAACAAGTTATTACAACTTTTATTAATCATAATTGGTTGCACAGATGATAGTGTGCAACAGGTCTTAATGTGTGGGGAACCTGAGTACCCAGAGAAAACTTATGTGGTCGGGCAGCTGGTGACCCACATACCTTTTTATGTCCGATGGGGCATCACAGCCCAGCTGCCTTGGTGAAAGGCAAGTGCGTTATATCCACCCGATAACTACAAAATGGTGTTCAGTAATAAAGTATATATGTATGAACTGTCAACAGGATTCACCAACAAAATATAATCTCTTGAGACCTAGATATCTATATAACCGTTTTTAACGAGTATATGCAACTCTGGCTAGGCATGTTACATACATAGAAATATGTCAAATCGGGCAGCTGCTGATGATGATGAGTGAGACTTATTTTTGACAATATATAATAATTGAATCCTTAGGAGGTAACCTAAATGTAACAATATGAATGTTGTTTCTACTTTGAAATCAACTCTATATCAAACAAATGTATTAAATTCATTATATATCTGATTTCCATGTAGTTAGTTCTCTATGTGATAGTTCGAAAACTAAAACACCCCTGCAGACTAACTCCCTCATCAGTTTCTGTTATTTCCTTGCCTAAATGACCGAGTCAGAAATGTGAGAAGTTGGCAAAGCTTGTACTCAACAGATCTAGACCCAACATAATTAAATGTTTATTGCGAGACTCTTCCGCATAAATAATTTCATTGATAGAGTCGAGGTGTTTGAAATATTTGTTTTTAAATAAGAAAATGATATCTGCGTTTTGTTTTGGTGTAATAAAACAGTTAAGTTCGGGATTTCAGGATATAGCAAGTTTCTGGTACCTCTCAACCAGATCCATTTTCCTTTGCCTCATGATTCCATACCTGTTGTCCTCCAGAGATTTCAGCTGTTCTTCGAGCAGATTTGGTCAACTTCAGCACGAGTACAAATAGCTTTATCTGGTGTATTGCCAAGCGCTGAATCCTGATTCGACGATGCATCCCTAAAACTGAGATTTATCAACAACGATAACACCAAGGCCTGACAGATAAATTACGTGATCAAGGCATATGCTGAAATCAATCCCAAATCTGCACTACATTCCCTGTCCAGCCCTCGCCAAAAAAAGGATGTTACAACAACATCTATTCAGTAGAGGTGACCTTCAGCTGAGTTTCAAATGGAACAGACATAGTAGTGCCTGCCTGCCGGAGTGACGTTATCACGAAAACAGCCAACATTATCTACTACACACAGACCAACTATGCCAACACCAATTACACCAAAACCAATGACACCAGCACCAATCACACCAGCACCAACTTCACAAACAACAATCACACCAACACCAAATAAACAAACACCAGCACCAACTACACATACAACAATCAGACCAGCAACAAAAACACAAACACCAATCACTTAAACACAAACTACACCAATCACAGCAGCAACAATTACACCAGCACCAACTACACAAACACTACAAACACCAATCACACCAGCAACAACTACACAAAACACCAATCACACCAGTACCAACCACACAAACACCAATCACAGTATTACCAGTCACACCAACACCAATCACACCAGCACCAACTACACAAATACCAATCACACCAGCACCAACTACACTAACACCAATCACACCAACACCAGTCACACCAACTACACAAAACACCAATCACACCAGCACCAACTACACAAACACTAATCACACCAACTACACAAACACTAATCACACTAACTACACAAACACTAATCACACCAACACCAGTCACACCAACTACACAAACACCAATCACACCAGCAACAACTACACAAGACACCAATCACACCAGTAACAACTACACAAACACCAGTCACACCAGCACCAACTACACAAACACCAATCACACCAGCACCAACTACACAAATACCAATCACACCAGCACCAACTACGCTAACACCAATCACACCAACACCAGTCACACAAGCTACACAAAACACCAATCACACCAGCACCAACTACACAAAACACCAATCACACCAGCACCAACTACACAAACACCAATTACACCAGCACAAATTACACAAACACCAGTCACGCCAGCACCAACTACACAAAAACCAAAAACACCAACACAAACTAAACAAACACCAATCACACCAGCAACAACTACACTAACACCAATCACACCAACACCAGTCACACCAACTACACAAACACTAATCACACCAACTACACAAACACTAATCACACCAACTACACAAACACCAATCACACCAGTACCAACTACACAAACACCAATCACACCAGCACCAACTACACAAACACCAATTACACCAGCACAAATTACACAAACACCAGTCACGCCAGCACCAACTACACAAAAACCAAAAACACCAACACAAACTAAACAAACACCAATCACACCAGCAACAACTACACTAACACCAATCACACCAACACCAGTCACACCAACTACACAAACACTAATCACACCAACTACACAAACACTAATCACACCAACTACACAAACACCAATCACACCAGTACCAACTACACAAACACCAATCACACCAGCACCAACTACACAAACACCAATTACACCAGCACAAATTACACAAACACCAGTCACGCCAGCACCAGCTACACAAAAAACAAAAACACCAACACAAACACCAATCACACCAGCAACAACTACACTAACACCAATCACACCAACTACACAAAGACTAATCAAACCAACTACACAAACACTAATCACACCAACACCAGTCACACCAACTACACAAACACCAATCACACCAGTACCAACTACCCAAACACCAATCACACCAGCACCAACTACACAAATACCAGTCACACCAACACCAGTCACAGCAACTACACAAACACCAATCACACCAACACCAGCTACACAAACACCAATCACACCAGCACAAATTACACAAACACCAGTCACGCCAGCACCAACTACCCAAAAACCAAAAACACCAACACAAACACCAATCACACCAGCAACAACTTCACTAACACCAATCACACCAGAACCAACTACACTAACACCAATCACACCAGTACCAACTACACAAACACTAATCACATCAACACCAGTCACACCAACTACACAAACACTAATCACACCAGTACCAATTACACTAACACCAATCACACCAGCATCAACTACACAAATACCAGTCACACCAACACCAGTCACAGCAACTACACAAACACCAATCACACCAACACCAGCTACACAAACACCAATCACACCAGCACCAGCTACACAAACACAAATCACACAAACACCAACTACCCAAACACCAATCACACCAGCACCAACTACACAAAACACCAATCACACCAGCACCAACTACACAAAAACCAAAAACACCAACACAAACTACCCAAACACCAATCACACCAGCACCAACTTCACTAACACCAATCACACCAGCACCAACTACACAAATACCAGTCACACCAACACCAGTCACACAAACACCAATCACAGCAGCACCAACTACACAAACACCAATTACACCAGCACCAACTACACAAATAACAATTACACCAGCACCAACTACACAAACACCAATCACACCAGGACCAACTACACAAACACCAATCACACCAGCACAAATTACACAAACACCAATTACACCCGCACAAATTACACAAACACCAGTCACGCCAGCACCAGCTACACAAAAAACAAAAACACCAACACAAACACCAATCACGCCAGCAACAACTACACTAACACCAATCACACCAACTACACAAACACTAATCAAACCAACTACACAAACACTAACCACACCAACACCAGTCACACCAACTACACAAACCCCATCTCACCAGCACCAACTACACAAACACCAATCACACCAACACCAACTACACAAACACCAATCACACCAGCACAAATTACACAAACACCAATTACACCAGCACAAATTACACAAACACAAGTCACGCCAGCACCACCTACACAAAAAACAAAAACACCAACACAAACACCAATCACTCCAGCAACAACTACACTAACACCAATCACACCAACTACACAAACACTAATCAAACCAACTACACAAACACTAACCACACCAACACCAGTCACACCAACTACACAAACACTAACCACACCAACACCAGTCACACCAACTACACAAACACTAACCACACCAACACCAGTCACACCAACTACACAAACCCCATCTCACCAGCACCAACTACACAAACACCAATCACACCAGTCACACCAACTACACAAACACTAATCACACCAGTACCAATTACACTAACACCAATCACACCAGCATCAACTACACAAATACCAGTCACACCAACACCAGTCACAGCAACTACACAAACACCAATCACACCAACACCAGCTACACAAACACCAATCACACCAGCACCAGCTACACAAACACCAATCACACCAGTACCAACTACCCAAACACAAATCACACCAGCACCAACTACACAAACACCAATCACACCAGTCACACCAACTACACAAACACTAATCACACCAGCACCAATTACACTAACACCAATCACACCAGCACCAACTACACAAATACTAGTCACACCAACACCAGTCACAC
The DNA here is from genome assembly GCF_002113885.1 of Mizuhopecten yessoensis. NCBI lineage: Eukaryota > Metazoa > Mollusca > Bivalvia > Pectinida > Pectinidae > Mizuhopecten > Mizuhopecten yessoensis. The sequence continues at coordinate 272,171 of NW_018479995.1, read as the reverse complement.
CAACTACACAAAACACCAATCACACCAGTCACACCAACTACACAAACACTAATCACACCAGTACCAATTACACTAACACCAATCACACCAGCATCAACTACACAAATACCAGTCACACCAACACCAGTCACACCAACTACACAAACCCCATCACACCAGCACCAACTACACAAACACCAATCACACCAGCACAAATTACACAAACACCAATTACACCAGCACAAATTACACAAACACCAGTCACGCCAGCACCAACTACACAAAAACCAAAAACACCAACACAAACACCAATCACACCAGCAACAACTTCACTAACACCAATCACACCAGAACCAACTACACTAACACCAATCACACCAGTACCAACTACACAAACACTAATCACATCAACACCAGTCACACCAACTACACAAACACTAATCACACCAACACCAGTCACAACAACTACACAAACACTAATCACACCAACTACACAAACACCAATCACACCAGCACCAACTACACAAATACCAATTACACCAGAACCAACTACACTAACAGCAATCACACCAGTACCAACTACACAAACAACATCCCACCAGCACCAACTACACAAAACACCAATAACACCAGCACCAACTACGCAAACACCAATCACACCAGTACCAACTACACAAACATCATCACACCAGCACCAACTACACAAAAACCAGTCACACCAACACCAGTCACACAAACACCAATCACAGCAGCACCAACTACACAAACACCAATTACACCAGCACCAACTACACAAATCCCAATTACACCAGCACCAACTACACAAACACCAATCACACCAACACCAACTACACAAACACCAATCACACCAGCACCAACTACGCAAACACCAATCACACCAGCACCAACTACACAAAATACCAATCACACCAGCACCAACTACGCAAACACCAATCACACCAGTACCAACTACACAAACACCAATCACACCAGCACCAACTACGCAAACACCAATCACCAACTACACAAACACCAATCACACCAGCACTAACTACACAAACACCAATCATACCAGTACCAACTGCACTAACACCAATCACACCAACACCAGTCACACCAACTACACAAACACCAATCACCAGCTACACAAACACCAATCACACCAGTACCAACTACACTAACACCATTTACACCAGCACCAACTACACAAACACCAATCACACCAGCACCAACTACAATAACACCAATCACACCAGTACCAACTACACAAACATCAATCACACCAACACCAGTCCCACCAACTACACAAACAACAATCACACCAGCACCAACTACACAAACACCAATTACACCAGCACCAACTACAATAACACCAATCACACCAGCACCAACTACACAAACACCAATCACACCAGCACCAACTACCCAAACACCAATCACACCAGCACCAACTACACAAACACCAATCACACCAGCACCAACTACACAAACACCAATCACACCAGTACCAACTACACAAACACCAATCACCAACTACACATACACCAATCACACCAGCACCAACTACACTAACACCAATCACACCAGCACCAGCTACACAAACACCAATCACACCAACACCAACTACACAAGCAACCAATCACACCAACACCAACTACCCAAACACCAGTCACACCAGCACCAACTTCACAAACACCAATCACACCAGTACCAACTACACAAACACCAATCACACCAACACCAGTCACACCAACTACACAAACACCAGTCACACCAGCACCAACTACACAAACACCAATCACACCAGTCACACCAACTACACAAACACCAATCACACCAGCACCAACTACACAAACACCAATCACACCAGCACCAACTACACAAACACCAATCACACCAGCACCAACTACACAAATACCAGTCACACCAACACCAGTCACACCAACTACACAAAACACCAATCACACCAGTCACACCAACTACACAAACACTAATCACACCAGCACCAATTACACTAACACCAATCACACCAGCACCAACTACACAAACACCAATCACACCAACACCAACTACACAAGCAACCAATCACATCAACACCAGCTACACAAACACCAACCACACCAGTACCAACTACACAAACACCAATCACACCAACACCAGCTACACAAACACCAATCACACCAGCACCAGCTACACAAACACAAATCACACAAACACCAACTACCCAAACACCAGTCACAACAGTACCAACTACACAAACACCAACTACACAAACACGAACTACACAAACACCAGTCACACCAACACCAGTCACACCAGTACCAACTACACAAAACACCAATCACACCAACACCAGTCACACCAACTACACAAACACCATCACACCAGCACCAACTACACAAACACCAACCACACCAGTACCAACTACACAAACACCAATCACCCCAACACCAGTCACACCAACTACACAAACGCCAATCACACCAGCACCAACTACACAAATACCAGTCACACCAACACCAGTCACACCAACTACACAAAAACCAATCACACCAGCACCAGCTACACAAACACAAATCACACAAACACAAACATCATCACACCAGCACCAACTACACAAAAACCAATCACCCCAGCCCCAACTACACAAACACCAATCACACCAGCACCACCTACACAAAAACCAATCACACCAGCACCAGCTACACAAACACAAATCACACAAACACAAACATCATCACACCAGCACCAACTACACAAAAACCAATCACAACAGCACCAACCACACAAACACCAATCACACCAGCACCACCTACACAAAAACCAATCACACCAACACCAACTACACAAGCAACCAATCACATCAACACCAGCTACACAAACACCAACCACACAAGTACCAACTACACAAACACCAATCACAATCACACCAACTACACAAACACTAATCACACCAGCACCAATTACACTAACACCAATCACACCAGCACCAACTACACAAATACCAATCACACCAGCACCAACTACACTAACACCAATCACACCAGTACCAACTACACAAACAACAATCACACCAACACCAGCTACACAAACACCAATCACACAAACACCAACTACACAAACACCAGTCACACCAACACCAGTCACACCAGTACCAACTACACAAACACCAATCACACCAGTACAAACTACACAAAACACCAATCACACCAACCCCAGTCACACCAACTACACAAACACGAACTACACACTAATCACACCAACACCAGTCACACCAACTACACAAACGCCAATCACACCAGCACCAACTACAGAAAAACCAATCACACCAGCACCAACTACACAAATACCAATCACACCAGCACCAACTACACTAACACCAATCACACCAGTACCAACTACCCAAACACCAATCACACCAGCACCAGCTACACAAACACAAATCACACAAACACCAACTACCCAAACACCAAACACACCAGTACCAACTACACAAACACCAATCACACCAACACCAGCTACACAAACACCAATCACACAAACACCAACTACCCAAACACCAGTCACAACAGTACCAACTACACAAACACCAACTTCACAAACACGAACTACACAAACACCAGTCACACCAACCCCAGTCACACCAGTACCAACTACACAAATCACACCAGCACCAACTACACAAAAACCAATCACAACAGCACCAACCACACAAACACCAATCACACCAGCACCAGCTACACAAACACCAATCACACAAACACCAACTACACAAACACCAGTCACACCAACTACACAAACACCAGTCACACCAGCACCAACTACACAAACACCAATCCCACCAACACCAACTACACAAGCAACCAATCACATCAACACCAGCTACACAAACACCAACCACACAAGTACCAACTACACAAACACCAATCACCCCAACACCAGTCACACCAACTACACAAACACCAACTACACAAACACGAACCACACAAACACCAGTCACACCAACACCAGTCACACCAACTACACAAACACGAACTACACAAACCCCAGTCACACCAACACCAGTCACACCAGCACCAACTACACAAACACCAATCCCACCAACACCAACTACACAAGCAACCAATCACATCAACACCAGCTACACAAACACCAACCACACAAGTACCAACTACACAAACACCAATCACCCCAACACCAGTCACACCAACTACACAAACACCAATCACACCATTACCTACTAAAAAAAATCAAAGGAAACAAGACGACTGGTTTGATCTTTTGACACCAAAATAATATCACAGCCGCGTAACGGTAACATTGACTGGCTTTGAATTGGTGTTTGTGTAGTTGTTGCTTAGCGACTGGTAAGTGTTATTTTTTTTACCCGAGACCGATCAAATAGCTAGTTGCGTGCCATCAAGTGAGCATAACCCCGATGATGCAATATATTCTATTTACATTAGCAGAATTAATATGTAGACGATCAGACAAGAAAACAGGTAGGAAAAGACCAAGACCATGTCATAGAAAAGAACATTATATATACTGTCCAGTACCAGACATTACGTAATCTTGATGGGCAATGGTAACATGTAAGGCCTAAAAGTATTCTTAATTTAAAGGATAACAAATATATTTTAAAAAAAGTTATGTGGAAATATCATGTGTTACGTACAAGTACTTTTTTATAAAGATATTATTATTTTACTTTAGACAGAATGCAAGATACAGGTTATGCTCCAATTTTGAAGAAAAATGTCTGCACTACATGTATAAGGTTTTCCAATTTTATCCGCATTTTCCTCACAACACTAGGCCTACCACCCCAAGTTATTTTTCTGGAACATAATAGGATTGAGGTCACAATTAAATGCTTCCGGGTTTAGTACCTACGAACAAAGTCCCTTAGAAATATAGGTACTTTAGTAAAAAAAAAAAAAAAAAATACACTATGCCTCTTAGAACTTGGGGTTAGTGTAAACGTTTGGTGTTAAAAACTGTGGAGATATCAATCTAACAATTTCTGTGTCAAATTTTTATATTGTGCATTTATTTTTTGGTGCAGGGTGCTGTGTGAAAAGTCCCGTGTTTACCTCTACCCCTGACCCGGAAGTTTACTTTTGACATTGGTGACACATGCAGACGATTATGCAGACGATCAAAATTTTAACATGCTATGTTGACATTTTGATATTTTACTCCCAAGATGTTGCTCTTGACCAGGTTAGATGGAAAGTTGGCTATCGAATATTGGGAATTTGTTATGAAATTAAATGTTACAATGAAACATATAGTAAAAGTAATTGTGGTCTTAGTCCAGATACGCAGTGATATCTCCCATCGCACATCCCAAACTGTACTCGTACTTGCCTGTACCGGAAGGACGCGACTGTACTGGTGCGTTCGTTTTGCGTTGTCGTGAGTAGTACTAAATAAAAATCTGTATCTGTATGGATACGCTGATACATTAATTACTCGATAAACAATGAAATCTTAGTTATAACAAAGCGGCATCATAAACGAATACTTAAAAAACCACTGTTATTTAGCTGAATTTAGAAATAGGATAAGTTTTTTTCTACAACAGAAAATATGTTGCATGCACGACGTAATCCATTTATTTTCCCTGCATGCACTTAATACTCGTTTATTTCCCCTATGTTGATTTCCGTAAAGCATTTGACACTGCCGTGCAGATGGGTTTATGGGCAGATATAATAAAAAGTAACATTATTATGCTGTTAGTCTAATAGAATGGTAATCCATAGAAATTATTGTTGACGTCAAGAGTTTACTATTTTTTGAAAGGCTAACGTTATATAGAATGGGTAGGACTACGTCATCATTTAAGTTATTTTTGAATCGATTGATTGCAGCAGTTGTGTTGATGGATACAAATTGTTTGATTAAAAAGCAGAGTTTCTGTCTAGATTTATAAAGAATAATTCAGAAGTATAGTCTGAACAAATATGTGCATGAATTTATAGATCATTGTAACCTTTCCTGATAAGAGACACTGGAAAAAGTGTCTGTTTTAACCAAACAGGGAACATGATTTTAGGGAACGTATTTCAAGTGACTATGATTTTAACAAATTTAATAATATTCATGATATGCAGCACATAGTCCGAATTATTCTGACGTTTTAACGACTTTTTTCATATCGGTCTATCGTTAATCGACGACAGACCGATATGAAAAAGTCGTTAAAACGTCAGAATATCCAGGTGACACACACACAGGCATACACACATAGGGAGATATTAGCCAGGTGGAATAGGAATAGTAGTTAGCGCCTGATAAGGCAGCTCCTGCGAATTCCTCAATATTGTATTGATTAATATATATATGCTATTTGTTTTGACTGTATAAAATTGTGTATCTATGTACTGTAAAGCGCTTTAGAGTGGATTATGTTAGCTAGATAGGGCGCTATATCAAATGTTTTTTTTTTATTTATTTTATTTTATTTTATAAGTTACAACCGCTGTTATAAAAAAAAACACCTTTATACAGAGATAAGATACATTTTATAATGAATCTAATTGTAACAATTAGAAATAGTAGAACTACAAAACTTTGTCACAAGTGCGGTGTGCTCTACCAAGATCATGCAGGATATGTTGTATTAAGATGTGATTTTACGAGTACTTTTAGAGATGAGCTATATATGGATATAGCCAATATACACGACCTGACATTTAGTTATTCATCCGCTTAGAGGCGAAGTTAACTTCTGGTTAGAAAATAATGAATTGGAAGAATTTAGAATTACTTCTGTGGCAAATGTCTATAAAATTTTAACAATTTACAGCAGCTGATTTGAAAGTAACTCTATATACATGTATCGATATGTTTAATTAGTAATTACAAAATTATTTATGACACTTTCTTTATTGATTCACATGCTCATATAACCGTTAGGGTGAATTTTATTGTACAATGTACGCATACCTTACCATATGTCCAATAAATAACATATATACATTTTTTTTGTGACATGTATGTAATTATCCATTGTTTTGATTTTGCTATTGTATTATTTTGTCTTTATTGATATGAAATATATTATAATCTTCATTTGGAGGAAATAAAGATGATAATAAAGCATATAGCACTGCCGTGAAGAAAGGTTTATGGGCAAATGTAATAAAAAGGAACATTACAGGAAAATCTTTCAAGTGATATATAATATAACATTTACACGAATACAAAATCGAAGGTTACAAACGTGAATAGTACATCTGATTTCTGTAACATCGGGATAAAGCAGGGTCAAGGGTAAAGACCTCTCTCCGTTTATGTTTTCAGTCCATCTCAACGAGTATCGATTGCCTTTTAAAAATAGGGTTTTTATTGACCTGTGTATTCTTAAATTCATTACGTGATCAAACGTACGCAATACTCAAATCTCAATTTGAATTTCAGACCATATTAAGTGAAACTTAAATGCCAAAATAGAATAACTGTGTGTTATTCAGAACATCTAATACGCACTACCTATTAAAACTAACAGATGGTCTGGGATACCACGGTATGAGAAAATATGCCCGTTATGTTTTTCTGGTGTTGGCGATAAGTATCATTATTCGTTTACCTGTATGACAATTACATCTGTCAAATTAAAAGTAAATATACACCTCACAACTAAAATGTCGTTATTCAGAATAAAATGCACAGTCTACCAAGGAATGTAGTTCATCTAATACCGATTCTGACTGTTTGTTATCGTTTAGAGCTACAGAAGGACAATTCACAACATCGGAAGTTAGTTAACAACTGCCTATGTCTAAAATTGACCACATTAAATACTAGTGTATGATTCTGGTACAAGAGCTGATCTATACGTTCGATAAGTCCGTAGTTTGTTTCCATTAAATTGTCCCATATCGTTCCACAGTTCTTGATACCAATTGTTTCCGTCAACTGTTTTAAATCTAGTTTTGGATAGGTTTAAACAATGACCCACATTCGGACTTGGAGCTAAAAGCTCATACAGATTATGATTTTTTAATTTTTTCTACACGCATAAGTTATATAATTGTACATGTACAGTCAGGGATGTAAATTGTTTTATTGTACTGAAACAAAAAGGGATGTAAATTTAAGTTATATTATTGTACCAGTGCAGTTAGGGATGTTGATCTGTACAGTCAGGGATGTAAACTTAAGTTGTATTATTATTGTACCGGTACAGTTAGAGATGTTGTTCTATATAGTCTGGGATGCAAATTTAAGTTGTATTATTGTACCTGTACAGTTAATGATGTTGACCTGTACAGTCAGGGATGTAAATTAAACTTGCTTTATTGTAGTGCTACAGTTAGGGATGTTCACCTGTACAGTCAGGGATGTAAATTTAAGATATATTATTGTACCGGTACAGTTAATGATGTTGACCTGTACAGTCAGGGATGTAAATTTAAGTTGTATTATTGTAACAGTACAGTTAGAGATGTAAATTAAAGTTGCTATATTGTAGTGCTACAGTTAGGGATGTTGACCGGTACAGTCAGGGATGTAATTTTAAGTTATTTTATTGTACCGGTATAGTTAGGGATGTTGACCTGTTCACTCAGGGATGTAAATTTAAGTTATATTATTGTTTGGTTAAAGCTAGGGATTTTGACCTGTACACTCAGGGATGTAACTTGAAGTTATATTATTGTACCGGTACAATAGTACAACTTAAATGTACATCCCTGACTGTACAGGTCAACATCCCTAACTGTAATAGTACAATTGTTTCAGTACAATATAACCATTCACATCCCTGACTGTACATGGCGTTTACATCGTTTCATTAGCAAAGCGAACGCGCCGCGGTACGGTTAGGTCCTTCCGGTACAATGTACATTTAGGATGTATGCTTACAGGCTGTGCACGGTAAAGCATTAAATCGAAAGCCTCAGTTTCGTATTTCTTAACCGGAAATGAAGTATGTGAAAGTGAAAGTGAAAGTAGAAGTTTAATGCCAACAAATATATGTCTGGTTATAGCGGTATTACCACGGACTTCTAATCTAATTCCGTGGTATTACCATTATTTTAAAAGGTTAAGCATTATAAAGTAGATGGGGGGAAGTGGTGGAGAAAGGGATGTTCCTATGTATTTCACAACTGAAGGAAAACGATCCTACTGCATGTATAACTTACAATTTAGTCATTAAAATGTTTTATCTTGATTTTCTTCACGGATTTCATGTTTTAAAAGTAATTTGATAAAATTGTATCATTACCCGTACAAATTCACAGACAGGTTATGGACATTTATTAATTGTTTCAGACTGGTTATAAACTTATATTAACTATAACAAACATATTAGGAACATTTATTAATTGTTTCGGGCTGCTTATTAACTTGTATTAACTATAACAAACATATAAGGAACATTTATTAATTGTTTCAGGCTGCTTATCACAGACAATAGGAACATTTTTTTTATTTACTGTTTCAGACTGGTCATGCACCTGTATTTATTATCACTGACAGGCTATGGATCTTGAATTATATTGCTTCAGATAAATTTGTTTTAACTATCACAGACATAAATGGAACATACTTATGTATTTGTAATTCTATGTTCTATCAATATATTGCAATTGTCATGTAAGGAACATAAATTCATTGTTTCAAACTGGTTATAAACTTGTATTTTCTTGTACTATCACAGACAAGAAGTAATATTTCAGTATTTAATACATAATTATATACAGATAAGTGGTATTTCATCATCAGGTGCATGTTCTTTAAAGTCTTCGAGATATTGATCACTAGATATATTTTGTAGAGATACAATTGTATTTTGTGACCTAAAAGGCATTTCGCACAAGCCAGATACATGGTAACAGCATGCACTTTATTACCATTCAAATATAAGATTTCATGGTAAAACAGATATTTATATAATGAGAAAATAAATAAATAAATAAAACTATTTTCCATTCAACCCCCTCCCCCCAGAAACAACAATAGTTTATAATATAGGAACCTCTCTGTAGTAAGTAATTGCATGTGTTATATCAGCTGTCTGTGATAGTAAATACATGTGTAATACATGTCTGTGATAGTAAATACACATGTAATACCTGTCCGTCAATATCAACTTTATTTATTTTACAACAATTGTGAAACAAGTTTTTTCAACTTATATTAATCACTCTTGTTGGCCCGGATGTTAGCGCGAGGGGGTCTTAGTGTGGGAGGAAACCGGAGTGCCCGGAGAAAACCCAAGTGGTCAGGCAGGTGACCCCAACCTTTTCACGTCTGATCGGGGAATCGAACCCCGGCCGCCTTGGTGAAAGGCAAGTGCGCTATCCACTGCACCATCCGACCACCCCTGTCTGTAGTAGTATATACATGTGTAATATCAGTATATGATAGGTATACATGTGTAATATTACCTGTCTGTGAAAACTGATAGAATATATCATGTGTATACACCTATCTGTGATAATATATACATGTGTAATACCTTTCTGTAGTAGTAATTACATGTGAAATACCTATCTGTGATAGTATGTACATGTGTAATACCTGTCTGTTAAAACTGATAGAATATATCATGTGTAATACCTATCTGTGGTTGTAAATACATGTGCAATACCTATCTTTGATAGTATATACATGTGTATTACCTGTCTGTGGTTGTAAATACATGTGCAATACCTGTCTGTGATAGTATATTCATGTTTAATACCTGTCTGTAGCAGTACATGTTTAATACCTGTCTGTAGTAGTACATGTGTAATACCTGTATATGATAGGTATACGTGTGTAATACCTGTCTGTGATAGTAAATACATGTGTAAAACCTGGCTGTAGTAGTATATATATTGCTGAGCTTCAAAATTTGGATACGCTTTTGATAGGATTTTGCCAGGAGACTGGTCCTAACTCAGTGCCTCTTGTTTATTTTAAAATATAACCAATATGTATTTACAAAAAAATATTGAGAAGGTTATATAATGATAGTATATAAGAAGTGGTTTACAGAGTATATAATGAGTGATATGCATAGTATACAGAGAGTGGTATACAAAGTATATAAAGAATGGTATACAGCTTATAAAAAGTGGTATACAGCTTATAAAGAGTGATATACAGGGTATATAAGGATTGGGCTTGTAACATAGTATATAAAGAGTGGTATACAGGGTATACAAAATTGACCTACATAGTATATTAAGAGTGGTATACAGAGCATAGAGAGTGGTATAAATATTATACAGGGAGTTGTATTCAGAGTATAAATGAGTGATAAACAGAATATACGGAGAGTGCTATATGGCTGTACATAGTAAAGAAAAAGTGGTGTACAAAGTTGTATACAGAGTATATAAAAAGTTAACCACTTGCATATATTCTATATACACTTTTTAGTTCCCCACTGATTCCCGGGGGGATTATATGTTTGCACTCTGTACTTCTATACTATTTCACCTGAGTAACCAGATTTGGTGTACAAGGACATCTAATTCTTGGGATGGAGGAGTGCAAGAAGTATGTATCAGGATACTTTCCTAACAGTAGATACATTCTGACATGATAGGTACTGTTTGTTAAATATAGAAATCATTACCTTTGGGAGACTATGGATTGCCTTACACATAAAACTTTGCCTTGTTTTATAAATATATTAAATATATACTATGTACACATAATACTATCTTTACATATTTTGTATACCTTTTTTATAATGATGTTATGTATATGAAATATATCCCGAGACAGTTTTCAAATATACATGTATATCATCTACTTGCTGAAATTTATTTATGGATTTTCCTCATAAAGCGTCATTATTTATTGAGTAAGGGTATTCTCTATATATAATACAGCCTCATTGCATAAGGTACCTGTATTTATCATCTCTATTATATAAAGTGTCTATTCATTTTCCAGAAGATACAATGTACATGATACAAAATATATTCAAGGTATGTTTTCCGGTAAAGAGAAAAATAAGACATTTCAACTTCAAAAACCTACTTTTCCTGAATGACTGCCAAAATTGTAGCATATCTCCGGTCTAAAAAAACATGGAAATTAATGAGATCCCCCAGCTGATATTTCTGGTATGGTTAGAGGTCATCAACAACTTTTAATGAAAAATAAAAATCCAGGTGAGCTATTAATGATTAATGCGCCTGTGCTTCTTGTTCTAGAGAGCTAGGCCACAACTAGAACACTGACAGGTCAGTAAGGGCCCCGTCTTGTGGCAATTATATCCCCCATTATCATCAAGAAGCAATCTGCCCATATAGCTGAGCTTGACGTTTGACATTTAGACTTCAAAAAGAATCGCAAGGAAGCAAAATATACATTTTACATGTACTATGTTGTGATGTGTTTCCGCTTCCATATTTGCTAGGCTAACAGAAATGTAATTACCGGTGCAATACTCATTTGTTAGCTATGATTTGTTTTATTTCACCTTATATACCTTCTCTATCAAGAGCCAGGGTCAAAGTCAGAGGTCCACTTTGTCTTTGACCTTGACCATTAACCCAGTGACCCTGATCTTTGGTCAGTTGACTTATTATTTAATTCCGATCAATTTTGCTTCTTAATATCATAACAAAATGTTCATCAGTGAAAAATACAAAACTTGACCTTGACCCTTTGGACCAAGTAACCTGGAACTAAGATCAGTTGACTCTGTGTTTAGTTCTGAACATCATTGCTTCATAATGTCATAACAAAATGGGAAAAGGTACAAAATTTTAACCTTGACCTTTGACCAAGTGACCTTGACCTTTGGTCAATTGACTCCTTGTTTAATTCTGAGCAACACTGCTTCAATGTGTCATAGCGAAATGTTCACCAGTGAAAAGATACAAAATTTAACCTTGACCTTTCACCCAATGACATTAACCTTTGGTCAGTTGACCTCGCTATCCCCATATTCATAGTCCGTTCCAAATGTCCAGTTTAACCACTAGAATTGTTCGGGAAAGCCCTGCTAAAAATAGCGCCGATTAGGCAGTAAACACAAGTGGTGCGAGCGAGAGGAAACGGTTTCCAAAGGGGCCCCCAGAGAGGGGCCGTCAGGCAACTGCAACTTCTTACCGCACTATGAAACCTAGTTATATGATTTCTAAGTCCGTATTCAAACTTATTGAACAGTAATTATTCATCATCAGAAGTTAATTGCACACTTGCCAATATTCAGAATTTAAATTTATTTAGCTTTAAACATAAATTTGTTGCCAATGAAATCAAACAAGGGATGGGGCACAAGTTTTTATAATTTATCACAGCCTTCTCCCGTAATACATTTACAATTAAATGTCAACAATGATAATAGGCATAAACATAAAGTAGATATATTTAAATATATATTGAATTTAGTACCGG
>NW_018479995.1:257356-258821 GCF_002113885.1 Mizuhopecten yessoensis | reverse complement strand
TTTTTTTCTAGACCATGCATATAAATCTATGTATACTCTCTTTCCCACTTTCACTGTCTCCATACGTTAACATTTAGGAAGTCATATTAACCATCACACACAATAAAGTGTATGGCAAAACCACTACGTGTACATGTAGAATATGTGTCAATAAGGAACGTGTTGAGATACTTGATAATTATATTTTCAATACTTTACAGAGATTGAAGCATACTTGTAAATGGACCTTTTTATGCTGAGACAACTTTCCTTTAATCAGTTCCTTTTGTCCGAAACAGAAGCCGTAGTTATCGGCAGCACGCGCCATTTTTACAACGTAATCAAATATTTTTTCCCATGTATTCAAAACGAATTCCGATTCTATATGAAGTCGAAAATTTAAACTTTATAGAGAAAAGGTTGTTACATGATTTTATATTCTAAGTCAACATCATATGAAAACATGAACTGTTGAAAAATCACGATTTAAAATAAAAATGTTATGCGATCCTATTTACAAGAAGTAGGTTCTTCTTCCTCAGTTATTCATCCTGGTACGTCATTTTGACATTTTTAATCTAGCTGCGATAACGTAGCTTTCTGACGAAGAGCGATTTTTTTTTTATATATTGCGTCGTCGCGCCAGAGGAGGCCGGGTATTATATTTTTACTAATTTAAATCTTGAATGTCAAAACAAAATCAAAATCGTTTAATTCAGCAATATAACTAAATCCTACCATTTTACTGATCCCGGTAATATTGTAAATTGTGTAAATCTAATAGCGCACGTATCTCATTTGACCCCGAGCACCGACAGAGGATCAGAGAACAGAATACGTCGTGGCAATCACAACAGTTATCCCTTGGAGGGCCTCATGGCAAAATCAAACTAACCAGTCACTTATCCCTTTCGTTCGCATAAACCACTGTATAATTATTAAAAACACAAAGTAAACTCTCTCCGATACATGCCATTAACATATTAAACTAAGTTCAATTGTGTTCAAACTCACACAATGATGCTAGCGAGGTTAATAGTTTTAGATATTTATTCATAACATAAACAGCGCTAGCATTTCTGTCGATTTTATTTCAGCTTAACCGGCCGCTACCGGAAGAATACATGTACCGTACTAACTGCTAGGGCAGTTATTTTCTGCTTTGAATACTTCCCACTGGCAATAATGATTCCGTAACGTACCCCTTGCGCTATCTTTTGACCATTTGGCAACTATTCGCTTCGTAGCTGACACGGTACAACACTTTTCTTTGGCTTACTTCACACGGCCAGTCATTTTGTTTACAAAGAAATGGTGTGCTATGCGCATGCGCTAGTAGAGGGAAATCCCTGAACAAAACGTTGGTCAGACAGGTAGAAATACCGATGATTATCTTAGATTTAATCATTTTTATGAATCTATTTCAGCCAAATCCGATCGGCATTTTCCATAAGGAGTCTCACTTGATATGTTTATGTAGTATTTG
>NW_018479995.1:215616-256856 GCF_002113885.1 Mizuhopecten yessoensis | reverse complement strand
TAAAAGTGATTATCTACAAGCTAAAAGCAAACAGGACACACAGATCTATACATATAGAGTGGGAAATTGAACAAAATATACACAATGGCTTTATAATTAATTTATTTTACATTTTACAATCACTTTGATCCGGGTGAGAGTTATCTTCCGTGAAAAAAATCGGAACTTTTTGCAGATGGATGACATTTACACAAAGACAGTTGTCTCTGTTTACATATAACAAATGATGGAAATAAATCAAAAATATGATATCAAAATTATCAATTTATTGTTCTATAATGGAACCAAATTACCCTCAGTCATATACACTTTGGACATCATTCCACAGTCCGCTAACTCACGGTATATTTATAATTACATGTCAGGTACATATGTGACCAGAGGCTAGGCTATCGCATGGTTTGCCGTTCTCATGTGCACTCACACATGCATTTCATAGGTATCTTCATATTTTACAAAACATTATTTTCTCAGAGTAAGTAGACTACATTTGTAAACACGATTTAATCGACAGAGCGAAACTCCCTCAGCTTATGAACTCGTGTAAGCACATGATATGCACATATGAGGTTGGTACGTCCGCATTCCATGTGTTTCCTATATGACCTTGTTGAGGTCGTCTGGTGTCATGTCCCTCTTCCCGTGAGTCTGTTTATGTCAATGAATTGGAAAGCTTTATTCATGAAGTACGTGTGAGTATACATTTCCCGGTAAAATCTCGATATCGGGTGTTGACATATCACCGGCACGCACGTGTACTATTGTTTACCAGGGGCCTGTTCGTTTATACGGAATAACCGGTTTGGCCGTTTATAAATGTAACAATTTCGGGTATAAATCCTGGCGGACCTGCAAATGTGTATGC
Source organism: Mizuhopecten yessoensis (assembly GCF_002113885.1). NCBI lineage: Eukaryota > Metazoa > Mollusca > Bivalvia > Pectinida > Pectinidae > Mizuhopecten > Mizuhopecten yessoensis. The sequence goes on along the minus strand of NW_018479995.1, from coordinate 255,991 downwards.
AAGACTTGCAAGGCTTTCTCAAGTCTCGCCTGAAAGCAGCATCAGATAACTAGGTCCTACCTTATTTATTAAACGAACAACAGTGGTCCGATCGGTTTGACCGTTTAAACGCAAACGGCCCAGGTGCTACTATAATTTGCACTACGATATTGAATGCCCGATACGCAATATTGAAATGACGACACGGTGTACATGCACATTTCGATCAAGATAATTTGGTCCGAGCTGTACTTTTTCCGGAGTACGTCACGAAAATGGACGCTGATGACGATGTGTGAAGCCACCTTAACTGGACCGTCATTATATAAATCCCCAGCAAACTACTTTCATTTGTCTCATTCTGGTTGAAAATGTCGTGCAACAGATTTATAAATGACAGTGATTCTCACTAATAAGAACTTTTTCTGAACCTTTATCTTTTAGGCCAACAAAACTAAATTGTCATTTGAATAATTAAACATGTAGCAACTTCACAGACATTTTTGAAGATCCCAATGGCTCTTCGGAACACTCGAGTTTCTTTCGGAAAAGTTTATAACTCGGGATTATTCCAGCCTTTTTAGTATATATTAATGTGAGCTTCCTAATTCCAATCTTTTAAAATATATGCGTTAATATAATAATTAATATTTAAATATATCAACTAAACTTATTGATAATATTTTATATTGGTGTTAATTACACTTGCGGCAGAAAAATACGAAACAATTTGTGCGCAAAGCTAGTTTTACTCAGCTGCCGTTTGCTGGTTCACCCTACTCGAACAGATACGCAGAGTGATATCTCTGGCTTCTTTTCTGGTAAGTGAGCTAAATTTTCACATCAGTCTTAGACATTAAAAATGTTACACACCATGGACCATGTTTATCACATCAGGCTATTTCCATCCATGAGAATGTTTTCATATCTGGATCTGAAGTAGACAATTATTGTTTTAAGCTATTTTGGCTCCGCCCCTCAGGCCCTTAGCGTGCACATGATGACAACTCCAACCAAGCATGAATTTGTTACTACTGAAAATGGATAAAATATATCTTGAAAAGTCTTATTTCCATAAACTATAGCAAAATGTATCCCCTTCCCAGGAGTAAATGGGCAACAATTGATAAAAAAAAACTTAAGGTATACACCTCCTATACATCAGGTATTTACCTCCTATAGATCAGATATACATATCCTATAGATCAGATATACACCTCCTATAGATTACCTCCAATAGATCAGTTATACACCTCCTATAGATCAGGTACATGATATACATATATATGAAATAAATGTTACTTTTATATAAGGTCACCATACTTTTAGGAATTGTAGACAAACCAGACCGAGACGTTACGGATACATTGGTGCCTTGTCTCAAATTTTCCTCTTTTTTTTTTGTGATGTCTTCCTGTCTGCCTTACTCCTCCTAATTTGGTTCAGTTTCTTGCTTTTTGAGGCTCTAATTTGAACTGTGAGAGATTAATTATTATAAATTATGACAAACAAATAAAACTTATATTCAAATTGAGGCACAATGTACCACTGCAAGCAAGGTTATTATTTGACAAAATAATGTATGATGTAATGGAGTAAGATGGGGGTTATTAAGGGCATTCCAATATGGCTGCAACATCAAACTGTATATCAAATTCGATAATACAAAATCGGTTAGTATTAAACAATCCGTGTCACAAAATAATAATCCTCCAATATTTTTCAAACAAAATTGAGGTACATGCACACTAAATTTCAGAAAATATGTTCAATAACTAATGAAACAATTCACTTTTTATGGGTTCATTTTTCAAGCTGAACATAAGTCAGAATTCAGGAAAAAACACATTTAAACTTGTAAATATCATAAGGTTGGATGTCCATGGAGATTCATTTGTAGAGAAAATTGTAAGAAAATGTGTCAAATCTCAAGATTTTTATTTTATTTTTTATTTTTATTCATTTTCAATTGTTTTACATGATCATGATACAACACATATGGTACATGATTGTTGGTTAAGCTGTTAAAGCTTAAGGGTTATGGTTAATTAATTCACTATGAATAAATATTTATCAAGCATGTGCCTATATACAGAGACAAAAAAAGAATTCACACATGGACATGGACACACCCACACTTACAGTTATATACCCACACAAATTAATATATAAATAAATTATTGATAAATAAATGGTATTCTTGACATAAGGTATACAGACAAAAATTAAATGCACACAAAAGACAAAGGACAAGACATGTGGCCCCATGGGACAAAGCAAGGACAGGGGAAACCTAGGTCAGAAAGATGTTAAATTTAATTTATTTTAATTTTTAAATTTGCAACCAGTGATGTATTTGTGTGTTAATCTGTATTTTATTTTTAATGTTACTTTTAGATATTAGAATATTGTGAGCTTTTAATTTGATTTTGATATGATTTTTTAGATCATTCAGATTGAGTTCTATTTCAAGGCATTTTGATTTATATATATATATATTGTTTTACTGTGAGTAATATCAAGTTATCCAAGTTGAACTTTGTATATTTATTAATTTGCTTGTCAAAGATAAATTCTTTTTTATTAAATCGAAGACCAAGATTTTTAGCAATAATAATAATTTTTATATTTTCTATCAAATTAGATACCTTTTCACAATCCCATAATATATGTTATTGTTTCTGGATGAGTTTTACAAGAAATAAAAATTTGTTTGTGGTTAGGATTCTATGATTTATTCTGAATTGTAACCATTGTAGTTTGGAACTGGTACAGGTATTGAAAGGATATTTGTATATTTTTTTCCACGTATCTTCATCAATATTGAAATTTTGAATCCATTTATTTTGGGCGGTGGCCATGGGTTTAACTTCATTTTTGATTGATATGGTATATATTTCACGAGCTCCTTTTTTATTAAGCCGCTCTTTGTGAGAGCCGAGCGGCTTATTAATTCTGTCCAGAGAATGAAATGACGGACCCACTTCCGTTCGGGGTGCGTGCGCATAATTAAGTCTTGCATGCTTCCGCTATATAGTTTCGTTATCGTAAATAGAAAGTAGAATCTCTGACACTAACCTGTGGGTTACATAAAGTCTTCTGATACTCTTCTCCAAATAAATTAAAAAATTGCTGAAAACAAAATGTTTATCTCCGGTGTTGTGGTGGTTAAATTCGTGCACTGGGTTTGACTTTGAGCGTTTAAGCAACTCAGATCAAGGTCTGAGAAGTGTTATGCATGTGAAGCACATGAGAAAGCATACATGAAGACTGTGAAGCATTGACAGTCTGAAGAAGGAAGAAGTAAATATATATACTTATAAACCGTATGAGTGATGAAGTATAACCTTTATTTTGATGTTTCAAATGGGAACTTAATTATGGTAATATGACATATCGTGCTTAGGTTGAAAACGGTAATGGCTTGGAGACAAGACGATATGTGAACCGTGTATGCTTATCAAACATTTCTGAAACACAGCATGCCTTTTTTCTGGTGTATTTATTTATGAAAATGTAACAATTTAAGAACATGACACAACTGCTGCTGCTGTTTGACAAGAATTTGCGCCGTGTCAAAATCTTATCCAATCCGGTGTAAGGGAAATAACTCTTACGTTGGTAAAGTCGCATTGATAAATACAATTCAAATATATTCCATGAACATTTGTGAGATTTTGTATATTCAATGACAGTGCGACATGTGTGTGGATGTGACGATTTGTTTCTAAAATATCAGTTTGAAGTGCGCTCCGGGCGCAGGTCGCATATTTCCCGCATATTAAAGAGGGCCTGAGTTCTGACGTTAATCGACGACAGACCGATATGAAAAAAGTCGAAAAAACGTCAGAATAATTCGGACTAACAGACATAATTCTAGTTTATAATTATATCCCTTTTTACCTGATCTGGTTTACGATTCCATAGAAAATTGTACAATGTATTGTTAATTTGTTTATAAAGCGATATAAACCAATGATTGAACTGAATCTCCAGAATAATGGCATATATTTCCCCTGAATAAATCACAACTGAGCAACTGATGGCCTTGACCTATATTCAAAGTCATATGTGTCAAATGTTTTGAGAGCACTTGTACAACTTCTCCTGAAAAACCAAAAGATCGAAGGTAAATGATATCTTGACCATAGCATGCTGGAATGAGAACTGTCAAGTTTGTTCAATGAATGACCTTGACCCAGACCCACATTCAAGGTCACAGAGTTCCAATGTGTAGAAAGCCTTAGAAATGACTTCTTCTGAATAACCAAAATACCAAAGGTATTGATATTTTTTACCAGTATATGTAGCATGCTGGTATTAGCACTATCTAGTTAGTTTTAAAAGTAATGAATGATCTTGATCAATATTCAAGGTCATTGGGGTCAGATCAGTTGAACACAAGCAACCTTAAAAGTGACTTCTGTATAACCGAAAAGCCAAGGATGTTGATGTTTGGCTATTCATAGGCTTGGATGAATGGCTATTAAGTTAGTTCAAAAAAATTACCTTGACGAATATATAAAGTCACATATTCAAGGTCACAGGGGTCAGATGTGTTGAAAACCCTTAAATGACTTCTTCTAAATAACCAAAAGGCCTTGGTTGATGATACGTTCATGTGTCCAGGAGCATGCAGGAATGAAGCACTATCCACTTTGATCAAATGAATGATATTGTCCAATATTCAAGGCCACTTGTATCAAATGTGTTGAAAACCTTAAAATTGACTTATATATAATCTAAAGACCAAGGATGTTGATGTTTGGCGAGTCACATGCTGGGATGAATGGCTATTAAGTTTGTTAAAAAAATAGCCTTGACCCAAATTCAAAGTCACAAGGGTCGGATGTGTAGAAAACACCTAAATTACTTCTTCAGAATAACCAAGAAGCATAGAGTGTTTGTATTTGGCTAGTCCAATTTATTCTGACGTTTTATCGACTTTTTTCATATCGGTCTGTCGTCGATTAACGTCAGGGCTCCAGCCCTCTATAACATGCAGGAAATATGCACCCCGCGCCCCGAGCCCCCCTCGCACATGTGTGTGAAAGGGACGATTTTTGTTCCTAAAATATCAGTTTGAGGGGGGCTCCGGGCGCGGGTCGCATATTTCCCGAATATTATAGAGGGCCGGAGTTCTGAGGTTAATCGCCGACAGACCGATATGAAAAAAGTCGATAAAATGTCAGAATAATTCGGACCAATATTTGGCCAGTAGCATGATAAACGGATGTGTGAAGTTCATGATATTTTGGCATGTAGTTTAACCCTTTCACCCCTATGTAACTTTAGTAGACTCTACCATGCATTAATATGGAAGAGTCCATTATGGTCTATAGTGGTGAAAGGGTTAATGGTGTTAATTGATATGATTTATTAGATGTGAGTAATTGGCTATACCAACCTAGAATTTTGAAGTTCAGACTCAATCCGATCAATATATAAAACATGCACTCAAACAAAGATTAAAAAGGTTTAGAGTAATAAGATCTAACAAGAAAGATCCAAAAAGTATGTTGCCTTTTTAACGGATAAAAGAGCTAAAAGTCTTTTTGATAAACATATATGATATCCAACAAGTTAAAGTTTTTAAATTCCAGATGAGCTATCAATACCTAATGGCCTTCTGTATAAACTTAAAGTACAGAATATTCATTTACAAATGAGTAAAAAGACTAGTTTGTCGAAGGACAAACCCTCCAGATGGGATGCTTGTAGACTATTGTGAAATTGGGTATATTTATGTAACTAATTAAAGTTGCGAGAAAAGTAATCAATTAATTGCAAGTGGACCTGTAACTCAACAAGATCTGGTTATCTCCCTTCGGGGTAGGATTCTGGAACATCTCAACAAATCTATCTTAGATATCTAATTTTTATATTTTAAATTATACCTATTACCCCTACAATCTAAGATATACATAATACGGTATTGATTTTAACCTCCGATTCAAAATTTGAAGCAATCATAACATTTTTTTTTTGTATATTCTTTGGTTGCAGATTATACAAGATGGACATTTTAAAAATGGGTGCTGTTGCCGTGGGAGCAGTGGCGGCAGTCCCTGTCATCATCAGTGCCGTTGGATTTACATCGGCCGGTATTGCCGCAGGCTCTCTTGCGGCCAAAGCGATGGCAGCCACAGCAGTGGCCAATGGAGGTGGTGTGGCTGCTGGCAGTGCTGTGGCCGTTCTGCAGTCTGTCGGAGCAGCTGGTATTGGCGCTGCCACCAAAGTGGTCGTAGGGGGCGCTGCTGCCGCAGTCTACCAGTGGTCCAAGTAATCGTTGTTCATGTATAGGCGGCACTACGTTGCTGCTTTTGATTTCCAACACACATTAAAATTTTCCAAAGAAATTACAGGTACCTTTAATAAAGATTATGTTTGTCACAAACACGGATTACAAAAAGCTGCACATGACTGTGATCCTTGAAGAGGACTTGAAAATGACTTGGCTGTTGCACATTATTTAATTGTCTTTCATTTTTTTTTTTCAAATTTCAACTAAATTATTCTTCTTCTGTGACATTTGTATATAACAGACAGCAACTGTCTAAAATGCTCTTTTACTAGTTTTTGCTAGTTTTGTACTAGTCCTGACATTTGCTGTGATAAATTTGTGTATCTGTATTTCGAGCATCCTGATTTTGTGTAGGAGTCAGTGTATATGGAAAAGAAAAGTTCAAAACTGTTATTCAAAAATGTACCCGAAAATTGTAAACAGTGAAACGCTGAACAAAATATGAATTATGAAATGTGTAGACAAAACTGTTTCGGCTTTTTCATTGAAGAGTTTAATTGCAAATGCAGAAAAATACATGAATTTAAAAAATAACTTTCATTACATTATGACTTGCATTTTATACATGTATACAATACCTGAAAGTATATAAAATAATGCATGTACCTTAAAAACAGGATTTTTTAAGAAGCATTAACCGGTATAGAAATTAGCTCCAGAGTATTTAGTTACATAATTAAAGTCAAGTTCCTGCTTGAATTTTTTATTTGAGTGTTGTTTTTCACAGAATATGAGGGTTAATAAATGCTTATTAAGTTTGATTTGAACAAAAACAGTAATTTCAAAATTATGCTGCGAGCTTTTGAAAACATCTGTTTCCTTTATCAAGCAAACAGTGCAAACAGGTGTCTCGACTCTTACCCACTGAATCTCCTCGCTTATCTACAAAGTGCTGAAACAGTCAATTCAGCTGTCAGAAAATATTGAGACATTTCGCCAAGTAGTATTCTAATACAACAGGTAGTAAGAGGGACGGGTAATATGTTTACCTGTTCCGCCCATTATTTAAGGATTAGTTGTCATAATTTTGACATGCATTGGTGTGTATAACATACATTGGCTTACCTACATATTGAATGGTGGGTGCTAGCGCACCATGTTCAGTATGTAGGTAAGCCAATGTATGTTACACACCAATGCATGTCAAAAATATGATGACCAATACTTATATTTACATTTTATGTTAATAGACTAGTTTGTCAAAGGACAAACCCTTCAGATGGGATGCTTGTAGACTATTGTGAAATTGGGTTTATTTATGTAACTAATTAAAGTTGCGAGAAAAATAATCAATTAATTGCAAGTGGACCTGTAACTCAATTATGTTAATTTAAGTTAATTTACAGTTCACGCAGAAATAAAGACATAATATTAGTCTGAACACGTTTCAACGTCGGGGTAAATCCAGACAGAGAACACCTACCAGTTGACAGTGGATCAGTGCATTCTCCAATGGTACAGTTATGATGTCATAAGCGAAGCAACGTCACAATGGCCCAATGTATGTTATACGGAAATGACATACATTGGGCCCAGTAGAAACATCTATGCTCTGTGCAGTGGAAATGTAAATATTGAATGTTAAAATGGAGTCATAGATAGTCATCTTTTATGACTCAGCTGGTGCCCATCCCCCCCTTCGTCTCTGTTCATTGATTCCCCTTCCCTTCCTACCCAGATAGATCTTTGATTTTCCTTACTTCCCAGTTGTCTTCAAGCACTTCAAAGTTGCTCCAGTCTATGATGTGGTTGTGTATGTCAGCATGGGCTGATTTATTTTATTGTCTCTCCGATGCCCTTCTTGTATTTCTAGCGTAGACTTACTGTTTCATGGATTCAATTACTTTCTGATGTTCTTTCAAGCATGTCCTTAATTTTCGGGCAGTTTCCCTGATTAATGTAAGGTTTCAGAATATGAAATTACCAGTAATAGCAGTTTCTTCCATCTCTCCCAAAGTTGTCTCCCTTATAAACTGTGAAAAAGTTTTTGTGCCAATCTCAAGTGAAAGTGACATCATAATAAAAATAATTAGATGACATCTTATTTTATAATCCTATTGTGCTATAGTGTATCTATTTCTTTTAAAAAAATAAATAAAAAATAAAAAAATAACAAAGAAACATTAGAAATCCTCACATTAGAAAGTAAGACAGAAAGTCTATTTTTAGCTCACCTGGTCCAAAGGACCAAGGTGAGCTTATGCCATACCGTGGCGTCCGTCGTCCGTCCGTCCGTTGAGCGTCCGTCAACAATTTCTTTAAACGACTTATTCTTCTTAACTACTGATTGGAATTTAACTAGATTTACCTGGAAGCATCCTTAGGTGGTGGGGAATCAAAATTGTACAAATAGTGGGGCTGACCCCCCAGGGGGCTGAGGGGCGGGGCCAAAAAGGGGTATTTGGCTATATTGCTTCAACGCTACTTCCTCTCTGGAACGAAGTGATGGATGTCAACCATATTAGACTGGAAGCATTCCTAGGTGGTGGGGATTCAAAATTGTACAATGGTCCCGAGGGGGCTGAGGGGCGGGGCCCAAAAGGGGGCAATTTGGCTAGGGTGCTATAAACGACTTCTTCTGTAGAACTATGCACTTGATATCAATCATATTTAATCAAAAGCATTCATGGGATGCAGGGATTCAAAATTGTACAATGGTCCCCAGGGGGCTGAGGGGCGGGGCCAAAAAGGGCTATTTGGCTATATTGCTTCAACGCTACTTCTTCTCTGGAACGAAGTGATGGATGTCAACCATATTAGACTGGAAGCATTCCTAGGTGGTGGGGATTCAAAATTGTACAAATGGTGGGGCTGACCCCCCAGAGGGCTGAGGACTGCGCCAAAAGGGGGCAATTTGGCTAGATTGCTATAAACGACTTCTTCTGTAGAACTATGCACTTGATATCAATCATATTTAATCAAAAGCATTCATGGGATGCAGGGATTCAAAATTGTACTATGGTCCCCAGGGGGCTGAGGGGCGGGGCCAAAAAGGGGGCAATTTGGCTAGATTGCTATAAACGACTTCTTCTGTAGAACTATGCACTTGATATCAATCATATTTAATCAAAAGCATTCATGGGATGCAGGGATTCAAAATTGTACTATGGTCCCCAGGGGGCTGAGGGGTGGGGCCAAAAAGGGCTATTTGGCTATATTGCTTCAACGCTACTTCCTCTCTGGAACGAAGTGATGGATGTCAACCATATTAGACTGGAAGCATCCCTACGTTGTGGAGATTCAAAATTGTACAAATGGTGTGGCTGACCCCAAGGGAGCTGAGGGGCAGGGCCAAAAAGGATTATTTGGCTATATTGCTTTAAGCAACTTCTTCTCTGGAACTAAGTGATGGATATCAACCATATTAGACTGGAAGCATCCCTACGTTGTGGAGATTCAAAATTGTACAAATGGTTGGGCTGACCCCCCAGGGGGCTGAGGGGCGGGGCCAAAAAGGGGTATTTGGCTATATTGCTTCAACGCTACTTCTTCTCTGGAACGAAGCGATGGATGTCAACCATATTAGACTGGAAGCATCCCTACGTTGTGGAGATTCAAAATTGTACAAATGGTGGGGCTGACCTCCCGGGCCAAGGGGTGGGACCAAAAAAAGTTTATTGCCTGGAAATGGTTGAGATCCCCACCATATAACCACATATACAATTGCCGAGTATAAAGAGAAGAATACACATTTGCTTCCAGGATGGCCCTAGGGTCTGGCCCCACCCTTGGAAACATAGTCCTTGGGCCATAACTTTAAAACGGCTGAGATCCCCACTCAAAATCTATATATACATATGCTGGGCATGAAGAGACGAATGCAGTCACAATTTTAGAATAGACCCTGGGGTCTGACCGAACCCCTAGGGACCTAGTTTCTTGGTGACAGCTTGGAAACAGTTGAGAAAACCACCCCTTAACCATACATAAAATTGCTGGGCATGAAAAATTGAATACAGATATATATGCTACAAGGATTGGCCTTGGGGTCTGGCATATTCCCAAGGATCTCATTTGGAGAATATTCTGTCATGATTGCTAAGATATCCAGGTGAGCGATACAGGCCCTATGGGCCTCTTGTTTCATGGTAAGATTTCTCAATTGGTAACTGTCCTTTTGCCCGCAATTCCGCAAGCTTGACATTTAATCAAGAATTTTGCCCTCAGAGTAAGGGTAATTCTACAGTTTTTAGCTTACTTGACACGAAGGGCCAAGTGAGCTAATGCAATGCTGCCTCGTCCATCTTTAATTCTGAACAACCAATAGGCATAGGGTGATGATAGATGGCCAGTGACATGCGGGGCTGAAGGGCTACAAAGTTTGTTCAAGGTCGCAGGAGTCAAATATGTTGAAATCTTTAAACCATGTCTTCTGAATAACTAAAAGGCCAAGAATTATGATATTTGGTGAGTAACATGCTGGGATGAAGGGCTACCAAGTCTGTTCAAATGAATGAACTTTACATATAGTAAAGTTCACAGGGGTCAATAGTCCTACAAATATTTCAAACAATTTCTTCTGAATAACCTAAACGCCCAGGATGATGATATTTGGCAGATGATATGCTGGAATGAAGGGCGGCCAAGTTTGATCAATTGTATTGATCTTGATGTTGATTCAAGGTCACAGGGGTCAAATATGTTGAAAAGTAAGCAACTTCTTCTGAATAACCAAAAGGTCCAGCATGTTGATATTTGGCCAGTGACATGCTGGGATGAAGGGCTACCAAGTTTTTTCAAATGAATGACGTTGATCCACTTGCAAGGTTATATATGGTCGAATGTGTATAAACCTTTAAATTACCTAATATCAATAAGCAAACTTAAGGTCATAGGAGTGTATTGCATAACGGAAATAGGAAGTACATCCCTAGTTGAAAATCCAATGTAGGGAGACAGTATCACAATTTCCGCATATTCTAATGTTTAATATTAAACTGATGAATATTGTATGTTTATTATTGACAGAACAGTGTGTTCTTTCAATATTTAAGTATTTCAAAGCAATCCAGACATTAATCCAGTTGTTTTTTAATCAATGAGTCACATGTGTCCATTGTTCTGTACTTCAGGAAACCGGCTACCTATTTCACTACTGTGAAGTTTTTCAAGAACGATAACTCTTCCATGCAATTACTATGAGTATATGGTTTGATTTTAAGATGTCAATTTTTAATCGTTTATAGATAAATAATTATACACAATTTCAGCATTGATGAAATTGATATACATTAATGCAATACTTATCTATGTAAGTATCATTTGTATTGACATTTTTTTGCAAAACATTGTGTTTTTCTTTATTTTTTTCAAAATTTACTCATTTTTACATAAATTTCCATATAAAATCCTCAAAATTCTGACAACCTATATTTGTTTTGTGGCAGAAAATTTTCTTTACTTCAAAGCAATATAACTACAAAATTTGAAGAAATTCTACTGAGAAATGGCGACACAATCCTATTACCTTAATGACCTTGCTAGACTTTCAACCTCAAATGGGTCAAATGTGTTAACATCATTTTACACATTCTTTTAAATAACTTAGAGTCATAGATACTGATATTCTTCCTGTCATTTATTTTAGTTAACTTTTAAGTTTACAAGTCTGATTTTCAAATACTTTTTAAGATGGATTGTAAAAAGCAACCATTATAAAAAAAAGATTCTTCTAACTATTATAAAAATGCAAGAGAGATCAGACAGTTATCCAAGTCAGGAGAAATCAGGAGTGGACTATGGACGAAGATGAAGCAACAAAGAAAAAACTAAATACATTAATTAACTGGTGCAATTAATTTAACAGAGACAAGAATACAAATTAATTAATTCACAAGATGCTCTATCGGAGTACACCAGAAATATTCACAATCCTGTTCTACGATTTTTGAAATATACAGTCACAACAACAAAAAACCTCGAAAATTCACCATTCGTACACACATCCTTGAACTTCCAGGGAGTATGTCGCTTACGTTCTCTGCTCCCCTGGGGGTATTCCGTCTTTGCGTATTGCAGAGTTATCTTCTCTTGAGAGCAGGTATTGATTGTTACGTCATTGGTTTGTGGGAGAAAATTACGTCGTTTTCTGAAAAATTGATGACGTAACAATAAATCCCTCCTCTCAAGAGAAGATAACTCTGCAATACGCAAAGACGGAATACCAGTCACGGCGAAATCGAAGGAATGTATTCACCACCTTGTGGATTGTTTGTACATCAAAAGAAACGCGCGCCAGCGAAACGGTAAAATTCACCGGCATTGAAGTTTGGTGTTACTCCCAAGTCCGTGCTCCAATGCAATTTTCTACGAAGAAGTATCAGCATAAAACCCTGGCGATTGGTATTTTGAATTATTATTACCGGAAACCTATCAAATAGCAAACTGCCTGTCATCGATTTTGTCATGACATAGTCATTGGATGCAGAGAACGCAAGTGAGCGCTACCCCAGGAATGTCGAAGTATGACGCATTCACTTTCAGATTTATGTGGGGCAGAGATCGATCTTGGCATCTATTATACACATCGATAATAATAAAAATACACTTTATATAAATTCGATAACACATCTATCTCATAAATCGTAGACATAATGCACAATATTTACAACATAATTAAGAAATAAGATACATTAAATTTAGCACATACGTTATTAAAAAAAGACAAATGCAAACAAATCCATCCTCACTTTGTGCACGTAGTGATACAAGTTCAAGTTCAAGTTCTTTATTACTTTAAGTCGGTTGACTTATCAGTTATAACATATATACAAAACAATACAGAGACAACATACAATATGATACACACACACACACACACACCGTGGAGAGTGAACACTAACCAGCAATCAGCTCGGATCTCCTTTTGTTTGCTTGTATTAAAAATTTGCCCAGATTTCTAATGTCAGATACATTCTCACAAGTAAGCAGTTGAATTAATTTATACATGTTTGTATGTCTTACATAATATTTCTTAATTAGTTTCAACCTTATATCAATATAGCAAGGACATTTTAAAACAAAATGGAACTCATCCTCGACATCATTCAGGTCACATACTGTACACAATCTGTTTTGTCTTTCAGTTCTATTATATCTGCCACACTCAATATTTAACTTATGTGCAGACATTCGAATTTTACATATTTGTTTTAAATAATTTATATTTACAGGTTTTGATAAATAGTACTGGTGACCAAAATCACACACATATTGATACAATGCTCCTTTAGGAGAAGATTGAATTTTTTCAAAACATTCTTGTCTGAATATGTCACAAAGACGTTCTTTTATAATATGAAAAGTGCTATTATTTAAACTGGAGGATTCCCACACATTTCCAAGACCAATTCTGTATAATTCTTGTTTTACACTCATTAACCAAATGTCATTATTACAAAGCATATCATCATAGCATGACCTTAGAATACAATTTCCTACATTTCTCAGTTTTATCCAATATTTGAATATTCGTAATTTTCTAACTATTTTCATGGGATATCTTCCAAGTTCATAATACACCATAACATTACTAGTTTTTTTTATGTAATCCTAATATTTGTTTGCAGAATCTCACATGCAATTTTTCGATGTCTGGTGCGGCATGGAAGCCCCATACTTCTGCTCCGTAACTTAAAACACTATTTACATAAGTTTCAAAAACAGACAATAGAGTTTCTATATTAAAAATATTTTTTCTTACAGACATTTAATAATGCAAACAAAGCTTTTCTCCCCTGGTCAGCAACTTGCTTTTAAGTATGTCTAAATTTTCCATTAAAATTCAATAGTACACCAAGGTAATTGAATTGATCGACAACATCCAATTTATTTCCTTCGTAAAACCATATTTCATTTCCCCTTAATATCCCTCCATTTCTAAACACGACAATTTTTGTTTCCCCAGTATTTACGGTCAAATCCCATACAGAAAATACTACAGCTAACCTGGCGGACCACGTGGGTTTTCTCTGGGTAGCCCGATTTCCTCCCACATAAGGAACCCTAGCGCTAATATTCGGACCAACAAGAGCGATTAATATACACTTGTAGTAAATTGAAAAATCTTGTTTCATAATTGTTGTAAAATAAATTAAGTATATATTTATTTTGATACTACACATTGTACTAGAATTGATGTCCAGACATCACATTACATGTCAAATTACTAGCGTCATTAGATCTATTACTAATGTTCATGCAAACAAAATTACTAATCAGAGGGTTTGACGAACAGTTTAACAGTTATATAATATGTAAAGTGAAAAAATCCCACAACGAGTGATGATTGGCTTTTCATGTTTATCTAACTAGAATTGCTTAATTTTTCATATTATATAAAGTCCCGAGTTTTTTTTACGATTTGAAAATTAACTTTATCGTTCCGACATGATATCTAGAAAAAACATGTTTCCCTTGAAAATACATTCCTGTTTGTAATCGGGGAAACGATTGCCATAAACAATGAAGTCACAATGAAAGCATTGCTAAAGATTGACCAATGAAATAACGTCCAGAGTGTTACCCACTAGTGGGTAACCAAAAATGTTTTCTAACTCCTAGCAAGCTTATCCAATGAGTTAACTACGAAAGATCAGACGAATAAGGTAAAAAGATAAAATCCAATATTAAGACGTAAATAATATCCGGAATCTCCAGTAACTGGACGGACGCTTATATAGCCTTGACAAACTTCCTGTTGAGAAGAACAATGTAGCATCCCTCCCACTCATCCCTCCAGTGCTGAAGCAGACATTTCATGGTAAACACATTATTATTCATTATTAGCACGAATCCGTTCATTACCATGTCGATATCAATAGTTTATATGTAGTACTTTTGCATTGCCAGATTTTTGAGAACATTAATTAGGTATACACTACACATCCCTGCACATAATAATAATAATAAACCTGTGTGAAGGGAGACTACTCTCGCTGTGTTTACAAAATAACATCATCTTGGCACATACTAAAAACGGGATAAAACAACGAAACATTTTCCTTTTGCCAATTTTGTGTACAATTTCCCTCTCATTATTTTTTTTTCTTATTTAGGGTAGATGTAAATTAAATACAGTTCTATGCTTCAGACAGGACGCGTTTTAATACAGAATTATTTGTACGTTTTAATTTCAATCAATGCTTCAATTTCCAATATCTTCAGTTTTCTTGGAATATCTAAAGGGCACACTCTTAATTCAAATTACTGAGTCATTCGTTGTACTTTTCTTAACACAATGTAGCTTCTTACAAAAAGTTTGAATGAGCTTTTTAAGTACATTTTCATTTCCTTCAATACTTCAATACCTTCAGTTTTCTTGTAAGCCTAAAATATATATGAAAGATTCCTAATTCAAATTACTCAAAGTCTTTTGCTGTACCTTTCTTAGCTCCAAATACAGTGTAGTTACTTACAAATGTTTGTATAAGTTTTTCTATCAATCCTAACAACACGGAAGCTATCGGAGTCTGTGCTATTTAAGTCCGTGCCTTCGGTTTTCTTGTTCGGGGAAAGAACAGGCCGGCTATATCCACCGCATGATGGTAAGAGGCGACTTATGGGTCCCCTTCCCCTCTACAGAATCCGGGATGGTTTCTTTCTTGTCTTTTGTTCATGTGTCTTCTACTAAGAGAACATTGAAAAGATCATAATTGATCTGCTGCCTCCATTGCAACACGTGGGATATTTTTTGTTTTCTATCTTTCTTGTCTTCTTTCTTTTTTCTATCTACTTTCTCTTCCCGGCAGTGTCTCACTAGGCACCCGTCCTTGTATGATCCTGGCTGTTGCAAGGACATTATATTATAAACAAACAAACGATAATTATAAAAATATGGCCATGGTTGATAACATGTATTCTATATGTTAAGATTTAGATGCGTACTTGATTATAATATGATTTGGGGTTTTTTTTTTGCTTTGTTTCAGACATAATGCGATTTCGCGTGAAGCAATGCTGCAGCTCTCCCATGAGACAGATGTAATACAACAAAATACCAGGTCTCTACTATCGGTAGTTATCTACAATGTTGCAACTAAACTTGTTCGATTGACATTAATATAGCAAAGGGTGCAAATAAAGAGCGAAAAATCAAAGCGAGTCTCCAGTACTTAAAGAATTCAACACGTGCTATGTCAATGGAAGAGGATTCAGAAATGGAGAAAATAGAACTGTTCGATTCCTTATGGAACCAAGAGCAAACCTCAAGAACACGTCCAGGAGAGAAGCCACACAGCTGTGGTGTTTGTGGTAAGGGGTTTCGGATGTCATATACGTTAAGAAGACACCAGAAGACCCATGTCGCAGAAAAGGCCTATCACTGTGATGTTTGTGGAAAAGGATTCAATGAGACACACCAATTACAGTCGCACGGAATGATACATACGGGAGAAAAACCTTTCATTTGTGAGTTTTGTGGTCAGGAATTTAACCGAAGAGCTCTTCTAAACAAACACTACCTGAAACGCAAGGAAGAGGAAAATGAGCTCAAGTGTGGCGGCGAGAGTGGCACTGGGTTAAGAAAGACGTGTAGTCAGCAGTCTCCTAAGCGGCCACACAACGGAGAGAAGCCACGCACGTGCAACTTCTGTGGCAAGACGTTTAGTACTTCACAAAACCTGCAGGTGCATATCAGAACGCATACAGGAGAGAAGCCATATACGTGTGATACATGCGGTAAGGCGTATACAACAGCACAAAACTTACAGACACACCTTAGGACCCATACAGGAGAGAAGCCATACAAATGTGACCTATGCGATAAAAGTTTTGTGCTGGAATGTCGGTTGAAGGTCCATGCCAAGCAACATACAGGGGAGACACCATTCAAGTGCGGTGTATGTAAAAAAGAGTTTACGGTGGCGTCTAGTTTGAAGATGCACCTTTTGACACATACAGGAGAGAAGCCATACGAGTGTGAAATGTGTGGCAAGCGGTTCGTTCAGAAAATTCATCTTCGCACACACAATATGTCACATACCGGAGAGAAGCCATTTAAATGTGATATTTGTGGTAAAGGGTTTATTGGGATACAACGCGTAACGGCACACATCAAGCGACACACGGGAGAGAAGGCACACAAGTGTGATGTTTGTGGCAAGGGGTATGGTACGGAACAATGTCTGAAGAGACATGTTCAGACGCATTCGAGAGAGAAGCCGTATAAATGTGACGTGTGTGGAAAAGAATTTACATTGTCATCTTATCTCAGACGACATTTTCTCAAACACATGAGAACGATAACATGAGAGAATATTTACACTAACTATATCTTTCAGAAATATGTGGTTTTTGCCACAAGAACATGCGAATTTGTTACAGCAATATTTGATCCTAAACTTAGCTGCTCAGAGTAATTTTACACGTTTGGGGGTTAGAGCAACATTCGGTAATAATGCCACCACCAATGATAGTAGTATTTTACACGGTTTAGGAGTTAGGAGCAACCTTGTTTAAAAAAAATCTAACATCGTTGGGGTGGCCCCTTCACCTTTACTAAGGTGCTCAGAGTAATTGTACACGTTTTATATGTTTAGACCAGCCTTCGATAAAAATGCCACCCAATGATCATATATATTACACGTTTTGGGGGTTAGATCAACTTTCGGTACATAATACCACCACCCCTAAATCATGAAATATCTACCATCATAGGAGGTGGCATTTGAACCTATACAGGTGCTCAGAGTAATTCTACACGTTTTAGAGGTTTAGATTAACTGTCGGTAAAAATGCCGTCCCAATGATGGTACATAAACGTGTAAAACTACTTTGAACACCTTAGTGTAGAGGTAACAAATTATCAGGTCCCTGTGGATTTTGCCTTGCCTAATTGAAGTATGACGTTTAAGTCGACACTAGCATTGCAAATACAATTATAAATGAACAATAGAAATAGTTGGGTGAGACAGTGGTCAGCCCCTTCACCTATCACCGAGACGGCCGAGGTGCTATATCTCGATCGGATGCGAAAACACGTACCTGTTCGACCATCATAAGGTTTTCTCCTAGGACTTCAGTTTCCTCCCATAGCAAGACCCCAATCCAGGCCAACACGAGTAATTAAACTGATAAATGTTATTAATCATTAACTGATAAATGTTATTAATCACCTGTTCGACCATCATAAGGTTTTCTCCTAGGACTTCGGTTTCCTCCCATAGCAAGACCCCAATCCAGGCCAACAAGAGTAATTAAACTGATAAATGTTATTAATGTTAAGTTGATCATTTTTTCATAATTGTTGTAAAGTGGGTTTGTTTTATTTTTATACCACACAAAGACACCACGTGCTGCAGCTAGTTAGCTACTTTGTTGATGAGACAGGAAGACTAGTTTGATCCTTTGAATCTCGCGGTCGCTTAACGTTAAATTAAACTGGCTTTTAAGTCGAGTGTCGCTCCTCCATAATCTTCAATGAACATTATACATTGTATAAGCATATCGATTGTTCAGTTACTAGATGATCGATACAGGCCCTTTTGTCCTTTTGTTTATGTATTAAATTGCAGCGGAAGTATAGCCTTAAAGCAATAAATGCATGTCAGTATGCTAAAAAAATAGCATAAATCCATCATTTAATTTGATATTGTATTTTGTGTCGTATTGTCAATAAAACTCTTTAATTGTATTTATATATGTGTTTTATAACGTCATATTTATAAACGCCCAGATGATATTTCCATATCTTCTGTAACATTAGAAAAAACAGTATCGGATTCCTTAAGTGTTGGTAAACCATCTATAGCCCGATCAAGGTAATGGCATTGACAGCTTACAAACAAAAAACAAAATTCTGTTCATTCGAAATTGGGCGGGGTATGGTGCATGCTAAAATAAATACAATCGGTAACCACTGTTGTTTATTTTGTCGTAATTAAGGAAGACAATTAAAAGCAGAATAATTGATAAAATACCCTAAAAACGATTAATGATATATTGTTCACTTTGCAAGGTTATAAGAATAGTTATTAAAAAGATGTACTTAGTACATACTCAATGTTGTTTTCATTTTCGTTTTGCTTAATGGTTTATTAAGCCAAATGAATGCTGAGCTATTATCTGTCAGCAACCTTGAAGGTAGGTTCGATAGCTGTTCCATATTTGAATCAAGAGGACATAATTTTAAAAATAAAAAATAAATCATAAATCTTATGTACATGTGTGTAGCGACTCTTTTGAAAGAATGGAAAACTATTAAGTTCACATTTGATTGTCCAAAAAGTAGATGAATCTTATATTTATTGTTCATATATGATGTACATTCGTGTACATGTAGGACCTGACATCTGGGCATTACATTTTTGGCACTATTTGTCACAGTTACCACACGCCATTGCATAAAGTTGCAAAACTTGAGCAAATAAAGAAACGAAAAGAAACGAAAAAAAACGAAACGCATCAGTGTCCAAGGTGCAAGAGACTTTGTATATCCCAGAGGGGTATTTGAAGCATTGTCTTGGGAAAGGTCATTGCTGAGATCCGTTTGGTTCGTAAGAAGAAGCCTGATGATACAGCTGTGCGTACGAATACTGTTTTTACACATGGATAATGCGTAGTGTATTATTATTACCGATGATAACAATCAGCGTTAATGATATACTGTGTACAGGAAACTTTTCGCTGCAGTCGAATTTTCAGAAACGAGGGGGATTTTATAATTTAAATGAGCATTAATCAACAATGTAATTTACATAATAAGTAAACGTACGAATACTGTTTTTACACATGGATAATGGGTAGTGTATTGGTATTACTGATGATAACGATCAGTGTTAATGATATACTATGTACAGGAAACTTTTCGCTGCAGTCGAATTTTCAGAAACGAGGGGGATTTTATAATTTAAATGAGCATTAATCAACAATGTAATTTACATAATAATTAAACGTACGAATACTGTTTTTACACATGGATAATGGATAGTGTATTAGTATTACTGATGATAACGATCAGTGTTAATGATATACTGTGTACAGGAAAATTTTCGCTGCAGTCGAATTTTCAGAAACGAGGGGGATTTTATAATTTAAACGAACATTAATCAATAACATAATTTACATAGTAATTAAATGTGGAAGGCTAAATTAACACTGGGCAGGTTTTTTTTAGGGGATGGGTGAAAGTATGACTGGGCGGAAATTTTCAAGTATACAGTATTTGAAATTCTCAAAATCAGGAATTTATACCGAAAGTATAGGAATATTTGAATAAATGATAATTGATATTGTATTTAATTAATTCATTTCTTAGTTCAATTAGCTATATTATATGAGGTAATCATAATTGATGGTAGGAACACACGCGTTAAATTCTATTTTACATGTCATCAAAGAGAACATAGCATTGTTTGTTTTCCATCATTTCCGAAATTCATATCTAACATAACATAAAGTTTCGAATTCATGTTAGTTTTAATAGCTCTCCAATTAGTCCGTTATATTTTCAGACTTTTTTCTTTCGAATTTTCAATTCTCCCCTAGATGACACCAAATTATACTTCGATTAACTGTTATGCTGTAGAGTCCATTTTGTGACGAGTTGGTATATCAGGTGTAGGTGAGAAAGTGATTCTCCAACTTACCTGTAAAACGTCCACAGTCGCCAGATAAAGGGAGATTCCAAGCGTGTTAATGGGCAGTGGATAGCTGACCGTAAACGGGGAACCAATAAAAAAGCATTGAAGCCCGCAATCATGACCAATTTTTTGCCGATTGGAACCATTTAAATGTAATGGTGGTGGTGAGAGATTTAATAGCAAATGTTATTTACAGACACATAACAGGGGATATATAGGCTAGGAAACATACACATGTGGTGTATGTAAACAAGGAGTTACATATATGTTGTCTGACCTAAAGAGACACCTCTTGACTAGCACACGAGAAAGGTCACACAAGTGTGACGTATTTGGAAGTTTACCATCTGTTGGAGAGCAATAATTTCATTTTCACACGAGGACGCATACATACACAAGAGAGTAGTTCACCATTTCTCTCAAGCACTAGTTATATATCTTGATCATTAGCGTGCTTTGTAAGCGTCGTAGTCATTACTGCGGTTCTCGTTATGATGACGTGACATTACTTTGATTTAAAATACATAGCGGGTGTTGTCGATGAAGCTAAGTGAAATTGTGTACCTATCAAATGTGTCATCAATCGATAACAAAAAGAAAGTCGTCGTTTATGATTAATAGTTTGTTCCTAAAAAGCTGAAATCCACATAGAGTTGATACTGCAGACAAAGACAGTCTGAAACGTTAATAAGCAGAAATAACGTTGATAAGCAGAAATAACGTTGATAAGCAGAAATCTTATCAACGTTATATGTCTTTAACCCTTTCACCCCTTTGTAACTTTAATAGACTCTACCATGCATTGATCTGGATGAGTCTATTAAAGTAACAAAGGGGTGAAAGGGTTAATTGACAGGTAAATGATATCTACATTTTTCACAATCATGTATATCGTTTAGTTCTTTTAAACATTGCAAATAGTTTACCATCCCTTAAAAGCACTCCTCTACTAGAAAGAGTGATTTGCTTTTCAATTTGTAGTTATCCATATTAGGGGGTATTATGAGGTTCGTTGTTCACTGTTCTTGTTTGAGTATTCTTGTGTTTGCATTAACTATTGAAGAGCTCGAGATGATGACCAATTCAACAATCACGCGAATATCAACTCCGATACATTGATACAAGGGATATAATCCGGTCGATGTTCTATTTGTGGAGTAACAATCCAAGAATATGTCGTTCAAGAACAATCACAAAAAGGAGTATTCGTGGAAGTATTTGACAGTGCACGCCCAACCATATTCACACAATAACAGCGTATGGATTCGACCAGGTATACTAAGCTCTGAGACATAAATCCCACTCACTAACGGTAACGAAAAATCTGGGTAGAGATTGATATAAATCCCTTAACGGCAGGTATTAGGCAGCTATAATACAACGTCTATACAGAGTAAAACAGACAGAACATTTCTATATAATAGTATTTCGTTTACCTTTGAAATGAGCGGACATTGATATGGACTGAGCCAGTCTGTCCCTCCTCTATAATTACAGTATGTCTGACGCGAAATGTCTAGCCCAAAATGCAGTTCCGGGTTAACGTTGGTCTACTGTGGGCGAAAGTTGGCTTCCGAGATCGTCATTTTGGTCATTGAGGTCACTTACAAACATATTCGAACTGGGGAATGTCTATCAATTTTGGTTAGATTTTGATAATTCAAAAATTAATAATGAATGGCTCTTTGTAGTTTATTCAATAGTTTCCTCGTGATAAACATGAGGTAGCACATTATAATCTCGCAGAAATATTTTTATTCTTCAAGTAATTCAAATATACTGAAAAGTGAAAATAGTTCAAAATAAAATAGACTAAAACAAATTCTAGTGCCGACCGATGTTGTCTTCCCTTTTCTTGTGGACCAACATTGCCGACCGTCATATGCTTTGAATGGAAGTTGGAACAGGATGTAGTTAAACCTACCAAAACAATCACTTATCTATAAATAGCATCTTAAGATGAACATCTTGAATCCTTATCATGGAAGATGAAATTGAATTTCAAGTTTAGTCTTAGTTCAAAATGCAATGAGTTTGTAGGTTAAACAAATTAATAAATATGTTTAATCAGGATACAGTATGATATAATTTTATCATTAGTAAAAATAAATAGACATGAATAACAGGGCGACAGTTTGATATATATTTATTCAATGGCAAAAATAAATCAATAATTGAATAAACCAATATAATCGATATATACTGTGTATAACAAGGTTTCAGTGTAATATATCAATATACAGTAGGTCAAAATAGCATTAAGTATGTATAACGGATAATCAATATGATCGTATTTTAAAATAGTATTGAATATGTATAGCATGAATACAGTGCAATATATTCAATAATAGCTAGAAATGACATATGTGGGACAGAAAAGCTAAGTAATATTTTAGTCATAGATTAAAAATGGCATTGCGTATGTACATAATTATAACAGGGATATTAATTATTTAACCGTACAATTTTAGGTCCGACAAACATCGAATATGAATGTGTATTTCATCTGATGATAGGACAAAATAATATTAGATATATGAAACAGTGATGCAGTGTAATGTATTGAGGTACAAATTACATTGAATATGGATGACAGGGATAATTGATTTGATAGGAGCTCAAAACTGCATTGACAGCGAATATTACGTATACAGTTTAATATATTTAATCAAAGCTTAAAATAGCCATGTTTATCAGCGATAACATGAAGTTATATGTCAAAATAGTATTGAATATGTATAACAAGGATTATGTTTTAAATCATGGTTAGAAATACCTAACTCGTTCAATCACAGATCAAAATAGTACTGAAATCATCATATGTTTAGTTATTTATCAAAAAAGCATGGATTATGAATATAGAACAGTATAATATATTAAATCACAGATCAAAATAGCATGAAGCTTGTATGATAGAGATAATGTATTTATATACATAGGGCAAAACGCATTGAGTACAACCATATAACAGAGGTATTAGATTTAATCGTAGATCTGACAAACATCGAATATTAATATTTATTCTGATGATAGGTAAAATAGCACCGAATATGTGTAAGCGGGGTACAGTGTTGTGTTTTTAATCATACAATTTGTAGGTCAAAATAGCATTTCCTATTTATAACAAGGATACAGATTAAAATATATAATCCTGGGTTATACAAGCATGTTATATAGGGCTTCGTATAAGTTCTTCAACTTGTGCCCAATCCAATTGCTAATTAAAAATAGGCAATAAAATATGTTTAAATAAAAAGAAATGTAAATGTCAAAGTGGGATCAAATATTCAGTTATATATATATATATAAACAGCTTTGAGTATGTAAAACAAGGAAATATGTATTTCACCATTAGTCGAAATATCATAGAACGTATATAACAAAGATACTTGGTAATAAATCTCGTCATTTATCAAATAAGTACTTGCAATGAACATAAAAAGGAATGCTATATTTAACCATACCGTCATACGTCAGACACGCATCTAATACGAATCAAAACAGTTAGATATTTAATCTGATGATAGGTAAAAATGGCATCTAATATGTGTTACAGCGATAAAATGTGATTAAATTATAGTTTTAAATAGCATAGAATATGTATAACTAGGGAAACAAATTTAAAAGTTAGTCTTAATATCACTGAAAATGAATACATTATTTACATCGGTTAAGTATTGGTAATAAATTACCATTTAATCTTAAATCATAGTGTTACACTTTAAGTGTATATAAGTGATAAACACGTAAACACAGTAGGTGGGCTGGTGGTGCTTTTGTCACTAATTTTGTCTCATTACACAATTATGTATAATCTACTAGCCAATACTATCTGTAGTGTTCCGGGGTATTAAGCGTACTGATATACTTTATCTAAATGCTCAAGTATAATTTTCACTAGTAGTATAACGGGATTAAACATGCGTAGTGTATTATTATTAAATAATTAGCTATAGGCTAAATCAGCACTTACACCCAGCAAGTTATATCAGATAGAGCAAGTGTCATTTTTGAATTAATCGTAATATGATCCATAAACGTTATTAAACTAATTTGAAGCTTATACACTTCTGTTGGGATTCACGTTAAACGTAGTGTTATCTTATCTAACACATCAATCAATCATATAGCACAATTTTGGGATATTTCAAAATAGGCAGATTTCGCACTAGCACTTAATTTAAGCATAGGTTAAGAAATATATTTGGTAACCTCATACTTTGTTATTGAATTAAAACACATTTTTATCATCTATGAAACATGTATAATGTAGTGTGCTCAGGCATGGCGCAGATATGTTTTGATTGACTGAGATGTTACCAAATTATTATCATTTATAAAATTACAATTGGCAAGTAGATATTAGATATGACACTATTATACATTAGGTAGCTCATTCATAATTCTTACTCATGATTATCCTAAACTTTGAGGTACAGTTGCTGAGTATGAATTAACCATGTATTTTTTTTTTACACTTTCTGCAGAAAACCCTACATAATTAATACATTTTTACCAACCTACTTTATTTCACATTGTGATAAGACTACGCTAATTTGCTATTGGGCATACTTTCAAGATAATATTCATGAATATATAGTAACTTTTATATACGTCTCTTAACTTTAAAATGTGATTTTTAATTATTTATCTTACAACAATTATGAAACATGTTATTTCAACTTATATAAATCATTCTTGCTGGCCCGTCTCATAACTTTCGAAATTACTAAACTATAAAGGATAACAAAATTCTCAAAAAGTTTATTAACTTAATGTTTGAAACATGTATATGTATATCGTATTTGAAATAAGATAATTTATCGCGAGATCATATCAACATTATTTTATTGTTATATATTGTAATACATGCGTATTTTATATCATATAATAAACAGACATATATAAATCGTGGACATTGTCACCAGTGTTCTCGGCTCATAATATCTGACAGGTACATAAATACTTACCCTGTGTTATTATCAAGAATATCGTTCTAGTAGAAAGGGGGAAAAGCAACAAAAGATTACCAAGTGGTAAAAAAAATGAAATTCGAACAATTTGGTCGAATTTGATAAGGAAAAACATTAGCAAAGGAAATTACTCCCATTTCTCTACACACAAGTACGCAACCTATTAATGAGGAAATGCATTGAACGTTAACGTTGATCCATCACTATGGAAACTATCATAAAAAGTATCCCATTGAGAGAGATCATTTCAGTATACAATACCGACATTTGTATTAAAGATATACAAACTTATCTCAATACATGAGTATGGCCTGTACATGAGAGAGATACAGATTGATCTTGTTTAAGATATATATCAGTATAAGTATAATTAGAAATAAGTAGGGGACATTTGACATCTTTATGTTTACCTGTTTCTGATTTATATACATTCTGTATATTATTTTACATGTATAGTACTACTTCACCGGATGTAAAACGAGACGATTGATGACTCAGTGTTGTCTTTAACTATCGCCGCTATTATCATTACAGATGAAGTTTTACATGCTTACAGTGAGATTATATCCAGTGGTATTATATATCAAATAAAATAAATGAAAACATAGCACTGTAAAAGATTTACAAACATGTGCATTGATCCTTGTTCGAGTGGCATCATTTGTAAAATAATAAAATAACTCTATAAAATATTATATATGGTTACTTTTTCCTGAATTGCACATGCATACACACATATTTATTTGCTAACACGCATAATACATGGAACTTTTATCCAGTAGTATATCACATATAATATATAAAATATAATCACGTTAAGAAAAAATTATAAAATAAACACAATACCGAATTCATACATGAAATATACACAGACATATTTTACATCATAATTAATTGGATATTGTAGTGTGATCATGTTTACATGTAAAAGCAATATTTTTGTGAAAAATACATATAATCTCGAATTTTATATTGAAATATACATATAATAGTTTAACATACATACATTGTGCACTTACCGAGACATTACATAAATTATACCATAGCCGACACAAATGAAATAATCCGAATGTTAAGATGGCAAATAACAATAATCCAGTATTTTTCTTGAAATGCACACACATAAGTCCATTTTACAGTTGTGACGTCCGATTAGTAAATACTAAAAGCTCAGAAACAATAAAATTGTGAAGAAAACACAGACTGCACACACGAAGAAATGCCTTCCCCGGTCCACCATAATGGATATCACTATCGCAAATCATACAATAGTCCACTCGTGTAGGAAATGAAAGATTTATGAAATATTAATCATATCACTGTCTTCCGTATCACTTACATAAACAATCTGAAGACAGGGAATAATAAACAGAAACCGGAAAACAACAAGTTCTAAATCAATACACGTAAACAAAGAAACAACATCAAATACAATACCGCCGGTAGTAATCCATTAAACTGAAAGACATATATGAAGAACACACGATTTTAGAAAGTTGTAATTTCCAGACCACCTTCACAATGTTTTGTTCCTCTCGTTTGCAAGGGAGAAACCATCATATTGTAAGGGTGGTTCCAGACATGGTGGTCTGTCTTCTCCAGTTTCGGCGAGCGGCGTATGTCTATGTTCAATACACTTTATGATCTCTAATGTAAACAAAAAGATAGGCCTTTCTCCCCTTCGCTGTACTTGGAAGCTTCCATTTGCTCCAGTTTCGTCGTGGTAGGTCGTCATTTAATAGGGGCGATATAGCAATGCGTATGGGTGGTCTGGAAAATCGTCTTGTGTGGTCTCTCAACCTACCAGGTAGGTCTCCGCCACATCTTTCGTCTCGTGCTCAAACGTCACAACACGAGGTAAACTGACCTCGGGGTCAGGTTCGGTCAATGTTAATAGAAGTGTTTCTTCTGATTGGTTCACAATACTTACCTGGGACCTGGTGAAACTGTATTTTAAGTCTGCGATAATAAATAGAAAAAAGAATTTAATATTCATCACTGTTGCTTGGTTGCTTGTGTAGGTGTACCGGTATTGTCCTGGAGGTACACACAGACAAGTTGTCGAAAATTAATGGACGAGGCAGGAGAAATCAGATCTGTGATGATAGGAAAGGCCTATTGTGTAAATAATGGGATGTTTAGGAAGCTACAATCTGAACATTAAAAGGAATTCTGAAAGCGAGTGTATATCCGTTTAACATCATTATAACAAATAATGCATTAATTACAAAAAGATTTGTATTTTGTATGCAATCACACTGTCATTTTATAGTCGTAAAGCAAAACATATTATGTATTTAATGTAACAAGATTCCAATTAGTTTTCTTCGTTTTTATTTTTAATTTGAAAACCACAGACCCGAATATCCCTCAACCGATTTTTATATTTTGCTTTTCATATATTTTTACTGAAAGAAGACATTAGTCTCCATATGAAGTCATAACAAAACATTTGAGAAGAACGATCTGTACACATATATTGCATTTATTAGTCCTTTTATATTGTATCCTTTTTTTGACGGCACAGGAGGAAATATGATTACGTCATTAACTCGAGGCTATTTATTTATTTATTAAATTTGTTTATTATTTATCTATTTATTTTTTTGTGGAGGAAGAGGGGGGGGGAGGAGGGGGTAAAATGTGTCAATCTATATTATTACGTTAAACACATTATAAGGACAAAGATCGATTAATGTAATTTCTATTCAATATAGCCCTCTGAGATTAATTTATGAAAATTGCTATAAAATGCTCCTAAATTTAGATAGTTTCAAATCAATTTTCATTCATTCATTTGACATGAAATTGGCAAAAAGAGCATGTTAATTTTAGCGAAAATATGATTACCTTTGTCATTTTTATGTTTTCATCTTTGCAATTTTGATTTCATGTCTATTGACTTAATGTAACGTCACAATGTCATACATGCATAGATTGTCTACATTGTAACGTCACAAAAACCTATTTATATACGATAATACGCAAATAGTATGATACCGTTGTATTCACTTCTGGATAAGCCAGTCACGTGAAAAAAACTGTCCATATACAATTCCGGCCCATTGCAGTTTATGATAATTGATCAATTTTAAACTTTTTTTATGAGAGTCGCATATCAACGGATACAATAGCAAAGATGTAATGCTATTGAATTAAAATATTCACTAGAAGAGATACGAAATGAGGAAGCACCTATTCAAAGATTTAGTGAGTCGATGAGGAAAAGCCAAACAAAGTGATAATGTGGCCATTTCCTCCATTTAAAAAACATTAGTGGTACGAAAAGTCCAAATAATGAAAAATAATATCTTATACTTACTGAAACATACAGCAAAGTGTGTAAGGTTCATATCAAACACCATAATAACGTTACAAAGGACTATGTATGGTTTGGGCGTGTTTTGTCCCCCTAATGCAATTAAAATTCAAAACCTTTAAATAAACTTTTCAAACGACCGTTTCTTCAATTATGAATAGTTCCCAAATACTATCATGAACATATTAATTTGTATTTCTAATTATTTATGGTATGGTAACAAGTTCAAATTTGCATAAATTAGAAAAACTTGAATATTCAGTGAATATTGTCATATTTTGCATATTTATTTCCTGCAAAGTATAGAGCGCATGCTTTAACAAACTTAATATCAAAGGATAATGCGTATGCACGTGTAATACATCTTAAGGAGAAATATAAAGTTTGTTCAAGAGTGCGCTCTATGGTAGCTAAGAGAAAAACTAGGTGAAAACCTGTCAAAATTGACTGAATTCAAATTTCAAATTAAACTTTCATTAATTTATGCAAATATTAACTGGTTACCATGGCAGCCATAGTTGAAAACACAAATAAATGCTTACATGATAGTACCGGGGAAGTATTCAAAATTGAAGGAACAGTCATTTGAAAGTTCTACTGAAGATTTTTAATTTCGATGGATTTGGGGGCCAACAAAGACCTAAACTATATATAGTCCTTTTACAAAATTTGTTTATATAGGTACAACAGATTATACATTTTAAAATTAATTTTTCATGTAAACACTGCTTCAATAAATCCCAGATACAAGCTTAAGGTTACGACTAATCTGGATCACTGCTAGTCTAACAATGGTCTAAACGTTCTAGTCCGGTAAAATAATCACAAGAAATACAACAAGCACTGTTTTCATTATGTTGATATAGAGCAAAGGTTTAACACTCTTCGATCAGATTTGTTATGCATTAATTTACCAATGTTCAAGCTTAGCCCAGTATTGATGATATGGGAGTCTGAAACAAGGTAGACGAGCCTTGTTACAAAACACACAGTCCATGTTTTCACAGCCTTCGCCGCGACACAATCATGAACCACACATGGTCAACGTATATTAATTATTAGCTGCAATCATGCCAAACCTTAAAGCTGTTTCATGCAAAGAGCGATTCTGGTCTTAAAACAACAATTGCATTGAAGGTTGTTTATATAATCAAATGTCATTTACCTCGAATATTTCTTATGGATAGTACAATCATTTTGTTACATTTTGTATGTATAATCAAAATACAGTCAAAAATGCTTACTATACACGTTAAAAGTCCAATGCACCGAGTTTTCTGATAAATTAATAGTTAATTGGGCTCATTATATATAACTGTTACTATACTAATGGCTAGTAAAACGTAATTTGATTTATTGTTCCATACAAAATCCAGTCCCTCATACACATATATGGTGTATCTGGGTTACTATACGTAAATCACAAACACCTGTCGACAGAAATACATATAAAACTATACAGGCACAGGTAGGAAAGAAACATGTCAATTCAATTCTTAATTAACCTGGAGCAGATTCCTCATCAGTGTACACAAGTGTTAACACGATTTAAACGGCATAACACGTTAAACATTTATCTTCTTGTTTAATGTATAATGGTGATTGTAAGCCATTTTTGTTTATAATACAACTAATACTATTATCCATATGTTGTAAAGCGCTTTAGAGTAATTTTACAAATTATATAGGGCGCTATATAAATGTTGTATACTATTATTATTATTATAACACGTTAACATTCTACAAAATATACGCAATACAGTGCCTAACTTGAGTCTGCTGGGCAGAGGCGTGCGTACAATAATACAACAGAATGGAGAGGAACATTATAAACAATAATTCAACGCTGTAGTTCTACGTTTATCCTTATAAATGATTCAATTATCATTAATTATATTTGTGTGATTAATAATTCATTTTTTTAAAGACAGATGGGTTAAACGGATTACATTTTTGATATCTTTCCTCGTTTGATCTAACAGAAACTATTAGGAAACATTTCTCGGCCCCCCCTTTTAGGAAATCCTTGATCCGCCACTGGAAAGATATTTAAGCAAAGTCCATAATGCCAATAACTATAACCTTCCGATATTCACGCCGGGTTTTATAGCGATAAGTGTATAGTTATCATAATTATACGTTGTTTGGGTATGAACATATGTTGTTAAATGATATTGAAGAGCAGCGTCAACACTCTGATCTGTCGACGGCTAAAATGTAGTCTGTATTCTGATCGTGTGACAGTTGGTCCTATGCCGACAAACCGCACATATGGCGGCATTGGTCCTTTAAAAACCAAATCTGCATTTTACAAAAAATATCCCACCCTCATCATGAATATGACATGTGCTAACAACGTGCTTTTATTTTCATTGCGTACGTAGATACTAGGCCGTATTACAAAATGGCGCAAACAAATACAGTCCTAATTGTTTGGGTTGAAAAGTCTCTTACGGTGACATATTTGAAAGAAATGAAGGTTTTAATCAATTGAATTTGTAAAACATTGGGGAAGGACGCAATAGCTTTAGCAAAATCAGATTTTCAAGACTTTGCCAAGATTCTTGGCATTTAGCCTTTGGCAGAGGTGCAAGTTAGTGTAAGGAAGGACAACTCTAGATCTGGGTATATTGAGTAATACCCGTTCATTATAATGACATATTGGCAAATACTACAGTATAACCACGTTCATTCGCACATTTCAATTTGCGGTTTTTAAAGAGAGAGAAAAAGAACGCGGGAGGGTAATTAAGTCGGTGACCACCCAAAAATTTCGTAGAAATATATAATTTCCCTCAGACCCTTCCAATGACTTACTGCAAGGAGAACAGAAGATAGCAAACAGAATAATTAAATGACGTTGATCTTGTTATTTTTGTCCATTAATTTATAAAACGCAAAGAGTCGTGTCGGTCCCCTTCAAATGCATTGGGTCAGCATTATTGTTTTCGTGTGTTAGAAATGACGAATATGTATTTATTCAATATCATATAACTGTTCTCCTTGTATCTATTTGTTTCAGAAAACGGGACCAGCAGGAAAGACACGCTCCATCATGTGTGAATGTGAAAATTGTATAACGCCGAATCATATCTGTTTCGTTTTTATTGCAATAAGTTATTACATACTGTACGCTTTCTTACGTTTTTCAAGCCTGGCTTCTTCGCGTATTCCCCCCATTTAAGAAGGTATTCACAACAGAGCCATGTCTATCTTGACAGATTAAGCAACTTACCTGATTGAAATTGGAGCTTAAGTTCGAATCAAACCGACAGTTTTTTTTTAGGAAAAAATAGTTATATAGGGTACACTTACGCTCTCTAGATCTGCATCCTTCGAATTGAAAATTGAAGGCACTCAGCTAGCTATTTGATTGGTCTCAGGTAAAAATACTATCCAATCGCTAGGCTGATACATATGTTAAAAGATTAAAAATTACAAAGGGGCGACACTAGCCTTCATAGCCGGTCAATTTTACCGTTACGCTGCTGCGGGATTCTTTTGATGTACATCGAAGTATCAAACGAGTATCATCCACAAGTTGGTGCACACTGAACTTTCATTTTATTTCGTCATGACATATTCCAGGGGTGCAGGGAGCGTAAGTTAGCTCCAGGAGTATCGAGGATCAGCTTCCCTAAAACGTTTTGAAAATTAATTCAAATCGCTTTCATGCTTCAGCAGAAGATAATGATTATTGCAATCAAATAAAAAAAAGGCAAACCTGGAAACTTCAAGATACTAATATGAAAAACAACCACCAATGTTTTACGACAGATTCGTTAATAATTTAATTTTCTTTTCCGCATACATAAATCGAATCACCGAAAAATAAAATCTTGGAAATGCTTATTAAGCATCCTCAAAAAGATAATGAAATACCACCACTGTCAAT
The DNA here is from genome assembly GCF_002113885.1 of Mizuhopecten yessoensis. Taxonomy (NCBI): domain Eukaryota; kingdom Metazoa; phylum Mollusca; class Bivalvia; order Pectinida; family Pectinidae; genus Mizuhopecten; species Mizuhopecten yessoensis. The sequence continues at coordinate 222,942 of NW_018479995.1, read as the reverse complement.
CAAGAATAAATTGCATAGGCAATTACTATGGCGGAAAGTTCCGTCTGTCGTGTATACACACAGTTAAACACGTACAGGACCCGACACACAGCACCACGACCTACAACGTGCTAACTACATGTGTGTAACATAACTTAGTACACGTGTATCAGAGCTCATACAAGCACGGCGTCCTGACAGTAAACAAACGGCTTGGGAACTCTATGACCTATATATAAAAACATCTTTACTTAGCATCGACGTTTTAAATCCACATCCCCGGGAATGTCTATCAACGACCATAAAGGGACGGGCGTGGCAGCCATGGTAGCTGTGCTCGTGTTTGTCATTGGAATTTTGATCGGTTTCTTCTCAAAGACATTCTACGGGCCAGACTTGGGCACATGCCCGGGTGCTGGGCTGCAGCAGCTGACGAGGGAGGCAGACCCCGGCATCACCGATACTCTCCTGGCCTTCATCGACGCACAGCAGATGGACAGAGTGTACAGGTAATATATTACAAATTTGTTGATGTTTACATTTGTTGTCATGGGTTTTACACCACTATAAATGTTAACAATATGCATTTAAATCCTTATGCATATACATTTTGATCACTCGACTTAGACTAGCCCCTGTCTCTAGAATATTGAATTATTCAGAAAAAAAACCTAATAATTTTGATCACTTTGATTTCTTATTCAAGTTCTAAACTAGGGGGAGACAAACTAGTAGTTAATGCAGTTGAGAAATTCTTCATAAAAACTTAGGGGCTGTTAGCACGTCTACACTCGACAATGTATACTACTTTCATGTCATTTTGAGTCGTAATTAAATTTCGTTCAAACAGAGAGCTGACATCCAAACCGAGGCTTGCTGGAACTGACAGTCAGCAGGAAAGCGCAGACTACGTGCACAATCTATTTCAAGAGTACGGTCTGACGTCACAGATAGACACTTATGACGTGTTTTTGTCGTACCCAGTGAAGGGACACAACAACTACGTGAGTATTCAATCATTTGGAAATAATGAATAAAGACTCTTTAACAAGGGGGGGGNTATCTGTAGGCCATAATCGTTTTTATTAACATTTTATGCTTTACCCCAGGCTGCAATTACAAGTGAAAGTGGAGCTGTTGAGTACCGTACCCTGTCATTAGAGGAGTTGACGCGGGATGATACGAGACATCCGGACGAAATACAGGCCTTTAATGCCTTTTCTCCAAGCGGTGACGTCACAGTAGGTACTCAATATTCAGTGGAATTTTATATATCTTATACAATGGAACCTCGTTAATCCAACGAAAAATGATCCGGAAAGCTCGTCCGGCTTTAATTGTTCATAACATAATAATAAAATAATAATTTTATATAGAATATAACGGATACCTAATAAAGTTCCATTGGTTCGCGGTTTGAGGAAGCTTACGTGGGGCAGTCGCAAGGTACTGGCATGTGGTGGTTTTTTCCTTCGCCACCAAAATCTGGCAGTTCATTAAATGCCTTTTACAGTAAAAAGAATGTAAAGCACCAACAGACAAACATATTTTATGAAATACAGCATCGACATTGCTCCTTGAATAAATGTGAAGGTGTCCTGTCATGTATTGCGGAACTTATTTTGTGAAACTCGTCTAAATTAACGAGGTGTCATTGTATATATATATATATATATATATATATTATCACGTGATGAAAAAAATGTGTGTTTGATTATCCCCCTTTTCACTACAATACTATCACAAATGAGATGGATTGTGAGTCTAATGAACCTAATCCCTTTTAAGCAGAGTCGGTGCACGATATTACATGTAGTACAATACTATTACACAAGAATGGCTATTTTAAGTGTTATGAACCCTTAATTTCTAACCAAATGTACAATATTCACTAAAATTACGACATACTTCTTTAATAGTGTCATATAAAAGAGGACGTTTTTTTCCATTCAAGGCCGAGTTGGTGTACGCTAATTATGGAAGAGCGGAGGATTTTGATAAACTCCGGGAACTTGGCATCAGTTGTTCCGGTAAAATAGTCATCGCCAAATACGGCAAAATCTTCCGGGGAAATAAGGTATGTATGAAAGCATTGGAAACATACATTTTTGCGTCCTTACTTACGTGATTCACTTAATACGCGAAGTTTCAATCATTTGAATGCCTTTACCATACAGTTTGTAGTGTAGTTTATATATTCATTAGAGTTATCGTTCTTACGACATAGTCTCTATCCGCTTTTTATTCATTTTGTGAATATGGTTTCCTTGTTTTGCTTTCTTTTTTGTTACCATTATCCTTCCTTTCTTCCCTTTCTCCCTTCCTTTCCCTTTCTTTTTCCTTCCTTCTTCACTCCTTCTCTCCCCACTTCCTTCCTCTTCCCTCCATTTCTCCTCACTCCCTTCCTTCTCCATCCTTCCCTCCCTCCTTCCTTCCTTCCTGTCTCCTTATTCCTTTCTATTATCTTTCCTTCCCTCCTCCTTCCCTTCCTCCTCCTCCCTCTCTCCTTCCACCCTAACCTCTCTAGGTTCTGTTTGCCCATCAAGCTGGGTGTGTAGGAGTGATACTGTACTCGGACCCGGCCGACTACGGTCCACCGCCTTCTAACTCCACTTCCGGTATGACTTACCCATATCCGGACACATGGTGGCTACCGGACACCGGGATGCAAAGGGGCAATATCATATTGACCAAAGGTGACCAGGCCACACCAGGATATCCTGCCCTATGTAAGATATCCCATTCCAATTAAGATAACTGCACTGTGTTATTACTTTCCTCTGTTTTCACGTTATGCTTCAGATATCCTTCTATATAAGGTATCCCTCCCGGTCTGAGTGAGCTACTTTGAAATCATAAATTTTCGTGGGACACTAAATTTCGTTAATTTCGTGGATAACAAAAATCCACGAAATTTAATCCCGACGAAAACATAAACTTGATATGATATAGATTGGGAAAATCAGAAATCAGCGAAATATAATGAAACAGGCTAGTATATGAAAAACATGAAATTAAAACCCCGCGAAAATAAATGATTCTACAGTATTTCAATCTGCAAGATGTTCTGTTTTGTGTTAGTTATTTCACTTTGTATGACATTGCGCTCTATGTATGACATTAAACAATGTGTAAAATATCCAAATCGGTGTAAGATACCCCGTTCTCATCCTCGATACTCCAGGGGTCACGCTCACTAACGCTCTCGGCACCCCTGGAATATGTCATAGAAAAATTGAAGGCACGGATATAGCTATTTGATTGGTGTCACGACACTGATCACATTGTCTTTCATTAAAGGGTACACGCAAAGATTATCGGACGAGGAAGTGGAGAGGAAACTTCCTAGTATTCCATGTCATCCAATTGGATATCGAGATGCATATAATATCTTGAGGTAAAATTAATTCTATCATTTTTTCCTGAGATAATAGTTATGTATGTAATGTTTCGCCTTTGACAGGATTGAAAATATTCTCATGAAAATGTGCTATTTATGACGATTCAATTTTCACACTGTAAACTAATTGAGAAGCTACAAATACAAGTATTTACATAAATTTTACAAAACAAACTGCAGAAGAAATACACACACAAGTTATAAAGTAATAATGGAAAACTATAAAGTACTTACACGAACTCAAAAAACCACCAAAAACACTCAAACTACGAAGCAATAATTCAAACTTTGTTTTCTTGTCACCAGGGAGATGGAAGGAGAGGAGGTTTTACCGGAATGGCGAGGGAATCTTAACATCACGTACAGGTTCGGCCCTACGTTACGGAATAACAGGTGTGTACAAGTGTGTTAACATCTTGGCACGTGTGTTGATTATAGACGCGAAACAACACACGTGTACATGTATTACAACGGCTGTTTTGAGTTCGACTAGCTTAAGTTGTATGTTCTTTTGGATTTGTTTTGTTTTTGATGCTCAATTCATTTCACCGGGTGATTTGTGCAAACAAATACACCATTCAATACTGGATTAAATATCATGTGATCTCATCTGTCATGATAATGGAACATTGCAGATCACGAGTTGGTAACTTATTCTTTTCATGTTTTCCAGGAAAATCAGACTTGTGGTCAAAAATGAGAATCGAACAGTTCCAATACACAATGTTATCGGCAAGATCACTGGTGAAATTGAACCAGGTACGTCATGATATCGGAACTAACTTCATTTTGTAAGATTTAATTTCAGTGGTTGTGCTTCAAGCTGCCATATTTGCGGGGTATTGAATTTACTAAAAGAACATTTTGATGGATTCAGATCCATCGCTTTAATGAATATGAATGCATATATGTCCGTAATAATGAGGCGATTTAACTCGAAGATATCTCGAACTCGAAGGAGGCACGGGAGTGTAGTGGTAAGACGCCGGGCTCGTGACCGAAGGGTTGCGTGTTCGAGTCACGGCACAGCACTGTGTTGTATATCTTTGAGTAAGGTACTATATACTCCGCTTGTTCCAGTCTACTCAGCTATAAATGAGTACGTAGTTGGGCAGTGCTAGAATTGTTGATTGCTAGCTGTGAGCGCCTAAATGGCAGCATCGACTGTATGCTCCCCAGGGAGTTGAAAAAGATATTGGCTGGTTGCAAAGGCCCTATAACCACGGATAATAATTTGTGAGCCGCTTTGAAACGACCTACAAGCTAGGTTGTGATAAAACGGTATATAAGAACCTCGAATTATTAATATTAATTATAATAAAGCGATTCACAGTAAATACATATGTGACACAACAGTATGCATAACTTGCCATATACCATTTTGTTTATAGTACTTAACTGCTGACGCTGAAGTCTTTACGAATAATTAAACTATAGCCATATACAACATTATTTTATTACGTCAAAAACTATCCAAGCCCGGTAATTGAACCTGTTGTTTGGGAAAATACCATTTAGAATAAAGATAACATTGCAAGAATATATTTCAAGTTCGATTTAAAATATCAATCTAATCGTCTAATCTCTATTTCAGATCGTTACGTCATATTTGGTAACCATAGAGACGCTTGGGTCTATGGAGGAACCGACCCAGCTTCCGGTGGGATAGTTATGATTGAAATAGCCCGGATATTTGGAAAATTACTAGAAACAGGTATGCTCGCATGTTTAGGAAGTGTACTGTCTAAAAAGTCGGTTGTTCTCAGTTTGTAGACAGACAGATAGATATATAATTTGTTGGTAGATTTGTTTGTGTTTTTCCTTTTGGCATTCCTACTTTGCTGCAGCTAAATAAATTTGAGAGGATGTCCATTTGTGATGGTATTACTCAAGAACCATTCTCAAGCGCTAATAAACTGTTATGTTATGATTTGGAGAGTGAGGCATGCATAATGTCCGAACCTTGCCAATGGGTTACCAGGATTCATAGGTTTGTTTGAGATTTTCCTTTTGGCGTTTCAACTTTGCTGCAGCTAAATACATTTTAGGTGTTTTCCGTTTGTGATGGTATCACTCAAGAGCCATTCTATAGCACTAAACTGTTTTGTTATTATATGGATATTTGATGATGTAGAACGCCCAAATTTTGCAAATGTGTTACCATGATACATAGGGTAACATCTCAGGAAGGAGAGTAACTATAGGGAGAGATTATAGGCAGGTGGCATAGGACTAGTAGTTAGTGCCTGCTAAGGCAGCTCCTGCGATTTCCTCTATTATTTTTTATTGATTAATGTATATGTTAATTGTATTGATAGTATACAATGTATATATATGTACTGTAAAGCGCTTTAGAGTGGCTTAGTCTAGCTAGATAGTGCGCTATACCAAATGTTTATTTATTTATTTCAATGGAAGAAGCAAATACAATCGGTCATGTGATCTTTCTGTTGTGGCTCACTATTAGTTGACTCGTTCAATCATGAAGTGGATACTGCTTGTACTCGATGAATCAGACAACTTGGCATCTGTCTTCTGAAAAGTCTGCTCGAATAATCATCTTTAAATTGTCTTATAGGTTGGCGTCCAAGACGAACTCTTTTGTTTTGTAGTTGGGACGCAGAAGAATATGGACTGGTCGGTTCCTACGAATGGGTGGAGGTAAAGATCTTCGAGCAGCAATGGTTCTAATCATGAAGTTTCCTTGATAGATCAGCAATAATGAGTGGAACAATGAAAATTGTTAAATTACTACATGTGCTAAATTAAAAGTATAACATCAGAGCATATCCCTTTGGCCAAACGCTATTTAGAATGAAAATCCATTTTCTAGAAAAAATAATAAGGAACTCAAATTTGTCGGTCTATTGTGACCGATTTTGTGGTATCAGCGATCGTATTGTGGATAAATATGACTCTAAAAGAAAACAGGGGGTCGTCGAAAGGCCCTGAAGGTCTGTATATTCTATCAGTACGAGTGAAAAAACAACCAACAGAACTTTAAAAGCACACACTTCCAAGCAGCGGCATACAGAAACTGCCTGTAGAGCAAAGGCAGGTCATCTTTCATTAGTGCCAATTGAATAAGTAGTATGCAACTGGTTGGTCGTTCGTTGCTGAAGCGTCATCCAAACTGTAGCAATGGTCAGTGCCATGTCCTCCCATGTATGGCAAATCATGTTGAATGGCTGTCTGCTTCGAACGATTCATTCCACGATCATCTGTGCACATGTGTTTATCATTTCTTTATGATTCATATACTGATTGTGTTTATTTCCTGCAATGAAATGATATATTCAAAAAGAAAAATATGACTCTTTCGCATTTAAACAAATTAATCAATGAGATTAAAGTAAACTATTTTATAATAAATTAATCAGAAAGATTTATCTACAAGGGTGTCTAGTATGCTTGATTGTGACTCGTACGTTATATAGACAGGTCTTGCTCAGGAAGATACTGTCTTTCTGAAGCAGACCAACTCTTTCTTACAGGGTCTATTTCCCTTGTTTTAAAGTTCTAAAAATCTGATTTACTGACCATTTTATTTTTTTCATATTTCACTCGTCTTGAATGAATACTTCAATATTTTCATTCGTTCTGTTGCACTCGTTGACATATTCTGTCCCACTCCTTCAACGGGGATCCATTAAATATAATTTATCTATTTATTTCAGGATAATATGAAATGGCTGACGTCAAATGCCGTGGCCTACCTCAATCTCGATTCTGCTATAACTGGTAAATATATCTAGTCAGTAAATGTTAAATATAACTAGTCGAGGTGTCGGAGATACTGAAACTTTGATTCTTATCTTATAGTGGTTTGACAGGGTTCGGAAATTTCCGACTTTCCCCGGCATTTTCCAACAACTTACAATGTTGATTGGTATCCATCGTTAAAAAAATTAGCATATCCGATGTAAAAGCGTTACGTACCCCGCCCC
>NW_018479995.1:142922-215442 GCF_002113885.1 Mizuhopecten yessoensis | reverse complement strand
CCACTCTATACTCCGGGTGTTTTGACTGTTTTAGGTACCAGACCCTCACGTTTCCGGTCAGTCCGCTTATGATGTGTGGCGAGGACAGTTGGATAAACCAAGGTATATTTTTTAACTACCTTCGTATACAGAATCGCAACGAGTTTGTTCTAGATTCGAATTGTTTTTTTTTTTTATATAGCACAGAACGGCAACGGAGTGAACTAGGTCATGCAATAACGCAAAAGCAATAACGTAAAAACACTGAGCGAAACAGTATTTTCATAGAACAATTTGACATAGATGTAGTTTGTACCTCTGGGTTTTCCGGTTTTAAAATATTGCAATGGATTCTTAATTGCTTTTTTTCTGCTTGCAACTGTTCAAATGGACATTTTAATATATACCATACTTATGTGTTTTTTCGCATGCTGAAATTGGGTCTGTAGTTATGGCATTTGTTCATTTTTGTTGCCGAAGTTTGGCAAGAGCCCAACTTCACTGATGTTTCACCTGCTTTGCCAAATACAATTTCTTTCACCGATTTATTCGACGGAGAAAATATGCCGAGAGGCGTAAAAACAGCCACCTCATGCAGTGGCCGGCCAATGCCAGAGTTTGAAAGTCAGTGAAACAAACTATTCATTCAGTGCTGTTTGTTATTGCTTAACCATTGAATTTGCGTGATTAATCTTGAAGTAAAGATAGCTTAGTTTTTAAAAGAACATATGTGTCACCAATAGCATTATCATAATTAAGTACTCACATTTCATTCCAATCTTTTCAGGACACGCAAGGTCGGTTCAGGAAGTGACCACACGCCTTTCGTAGCCAATGCCGGAGTTCCGGCCCTTTATGCGAAATTCGCTTTCACGGTTAGAATTCGATTTGTGATGCCTTCTTCAAATGCTCTTTTGCTGATTTTATGCATTGTTACAATTAGAGAGTTTTGTTTCATTATAGCAGATTGTCATGTAAAACAAAATTACAAATAGTACACATTGCAACGTATCGAATTCCAAATAGGTAGCAGTGACCTAATTTACTCCCGATTGTGAATATCTTGATAAAATTTAAGAAAGATCAAGATATATTTAAAATTTACGATTTTGATATTTAACGTTCTTTTGAATTATTAAAAAAACACCTGCTTACTCCTTAGAATAGAATTATGAAATTCAACTTCGAAATGAATAACAATTGATATTGTTATGTAAATAATCAACAACACCATGTTGCAAAGCATACGACATAAGTACATCGTATTTGTCCATTTACAAAATATCTTACAAATCTCTGTCAGAGGGTAATTGTATCGCGGGACCTTCCTGTTTTCTCTCGAACAGGATGACTGGAAATCGACATCAACACCACTGTATCACACAAGATACGAAACTACTAGTCTGTTATTGATGATAGACCCCGGATATAAACTTTCCGGTGCCATAGCGGGAATTCTTGCAGAGACGGGCAGACGACTCACAGATTCACTTGTACTTCCGCTAGGAGTAAGAGACTACGCCGAGGATCTAAGGACGTCGGTGAATTCGTTAAATGAATCTGTGTCTGGAATCGTGGAAGAGAAATATATAAGTACGTTGTGAGAGGCTTGTGAGAAACAGGGTTAGATTTATATATATCTCCCTTGAGCTGAAAGTTTAACAATCCCTATACATGTCGTAGAGGGGAAAACATGTCTGAATTCGTCAATGAAAATAAAAAAGCATGTGCAGAAAAAACCTCAGATCAAGTAAATTAGAAAGAAGTCTATTTGGGCTAACCGCTTACAAATTTTTGTTGATAGGCCGTTCAGAACAAACAATCTATTTCCTAAATGAATATCTGTTGAGTTACCTGATTTGATTTATTTTGACTAACGGATTTCTATTTTACAAATGATGTGTTTCAGAAGATTTTATATCCACGCAATAGTATTGTTTTATGTTTAAATTACTATCATTGGTAATGTAAGCAATTATTTCGACTGTTACCCAAAGCTAAAAAAATATAGGCACAATTATTTGCACAGTAGCATCGTAAACATTCTATAACTCCATTTTAACAAATGCACGTTTCTGAATTACCTTTTTTTTTTAAAGTTAATTTTAAATTTTACTGTTCAAATAAATTTGACTTATTAACCTTGTTACAAATCTGAATTTCATCAGCTAGTTTCTATGTACCTGAATTGATTCTGAAATCCGAGTATCTTTAAATGTTAAAAAATAAGGGAACCATTTATTCTTTCATGGACTTCATTTCGAATCTCGTCAGTCGAATCCAGACTCCAGTAATACCATTAGGTCAAAGGAATACTGACTCAATTATCCGAAGCTTCCATTTTTTTTGGTCTTATTGACGGGAGATTATCGATAGATAGGCTTTCTTCGGTATATTGTCAAAAGATACGTGTATTTTATTAAAATGTATTGTTTTCATGTTTCAGAGGGTGTCCTGAAGGGCACCGAAGCACTGTTTGAGGCTGTTGACAAGTTTGAAAAGGCAAAGGAAAGCCTTGACAAGCAGAAGTATAGCATTTCTTTATAAAATACTCTTACGCTTCATTACCATTCCTTAAATTAACCCCTATATACTTACCGCGTCTTATAGTACATTGACATTTTAATCTCAAACCTGTACAATCAGATAATGTACGCAAGGAATTATCAGTTTTATATTCTGCGTCTAGATGAATTGTAAATAGGATTTCTCTATTGTATTCCTAAGAGTTGTTTCATTGTAATAAGATTTTATACAGAATCGTCATCACTTTTTGCAGCGTAGCCAGGGTCGCTTCATAAATTTCGTCTCGTCATTCATGCACCCTTGATGATGGCGTAGAGTATTAGGTTTACCATCACATCTTATTTTTTATAGTAGAAGAGTAGAAATGAAAAGAAATCAATCACTCCTGTGTGATACAGAGAGAAAAAAATAGCCCTTGGGATAATTTATGTTTGAGTTTAGCACGTGTCAACTCCTCGTGCTAAACTCTTATGATCTTACCCTAGGGTTGAAATTTCTCTTTATTCCTTACACAAGAGTGACTGATTATATTAGTCCTTTAACTAGAAATCACGGGATTTGTTCTGTGAAGTGTTTAATTTAATTGTTTAAATTGTACACCTGATGATACACGTATGACGTTAGGGAATTTATTCAAAGACCGGTGTCCGTATAACAAGAAAATTAGCAACTACATCATTGAATTAACATGTAAATGCTTTCATTTATTTCAGCCCTATAGAGATCAGAAACCTCAACGACAAAATGATGGCAGTAGAGAGGGCATTTCTTGATGTTAATGGAATCCCTTACCGTCAAAATTACAAGTAAGTTTTTCTTCACAAACGGCGTTTTACCACCACGCCATGATCACTGTCTTATTTTCCGATGCAAAAATTTAATACTGTATCTTGTCTCGTCGAACATGTAAGAAAAAAAAGTAAAGAGTTTAATTTGAACTCAAATATTATATAGCTCCAGGTAAAAAAAAAAAAAAAAAAAAAAAAAAAAAAAAAAAAAAAAAAAAAATTTTAACAGGCGATCGATAAACTGTAGATATAAAAGAGGACAATGTATTCTGGGAGGGGTAAGAGTATTCTGCTTCATCGACGACACCTACCACGTAAATATAAATCAGATCCTTTAAATTTGACGTTCTCAAAGTAGGGACCGGGGAAGTGACAAACAAAAAACGTTCAGCGCAATAATGAGCATAATCAAAAAGTCGATATTCATATTGAATAAATTAAAATAGAGTATTTCCCAAGGGCATAACGGTGACAAGAACACCAAACTTGCTCTTAGTCTTCCTTAACCTGTATCACTCGAAAATATCAAATAAACTGCCATATGAGGAGAAGCAGGGATGTTTCTTTGAACAAAGGGAAGGTTCACGTTAGTTGTAAGCGGTTCCTGTAGATGATATTATAAGAAACGATCGAGGAGCCGTAACCGTTTGATGTAGAAGAGCCTTATATGTAGCGTTCCGATTTCGCCGATACATTTCTCAATATTTAAAGTCAATCCCTCGGATGATTTTCCAAAATGTTACTGGCTATTCTGCTAATTTATTTTCAGTAATACCGGGTTTCATAGTATATTTAGTTTTCAAGAAATTGCCCCTAGTATCATGATTAATTAACATGTCGACTGCTGACGAGCAAGCTTACAATACACGGTCTCCAAAGATGCAGGTTGAAGTAGACTATTGTCAAGTTTCATGGGTCGCCGTCATGATCTTTATATATGTTGTTACATTGTGTGATATGATGGTCGGCGGTGCTTTTATTATTTACATCCATATGTCTTGCTGTTTGTTTGTCACTAACCCATTTTCCGGTATGCGGACGTGACTTGGATTTGACCAAGATTTACATGGCAGGCGTCTCGTCAATGAAGCAGAAGACGCTTACCCTTCCAGAACACCTGGTCTTAATACATCCTCGTACTTTTTCAAGGGTCTCTATGTATGTCTTTTCTTTGTTCATGTTTCGCCCTAGTTTGATCGATTTTGAGTTTGAATTTTGAGTTGACATTCGATATTTTCTTTGTTGACAATCATTACATAATTCGCTTGTTTGATAAAAATGTTAAGTTGACATAGGAAGGGTCAGTGAACATATGAATCCACGCAGCGAAAATCTGTTATACATAATTTTTGTCTAATCTTTGAAACAAAACAAAAAAATAAACATAGGAGTTATTTAAGTATTTATAGATAACAGTAAAAGAATAATACTAACATGTATTTATTCATTTATTTTGCATTCTTCATTTGCATATTACTCTTGTAACTTAGATGAACACACACTTCACATTGACAACAATGTAATACAGTGTATACCAGGAAATTTTCGCTGCAGTTTAAATTTCGCCCTTTTCGAATTTATCATAACAGCGAATATATGTAAACCCCATACGCTTATTATATCTTAAGGGCGAAATTATCACGGGACGAACAATGATTTTACCAGTAAAGGCGAAAATTTAACTGGACGAAAGTTTCCCGGTATACAATATAACAAAGACGATATTGCTCAATACTCGTGTCAATTTAGGTTACATTATTATGACGTCATATATCGACATCAAATAATATAATTATGATTTTTCTTAGGCACCTTCTGCATACGCCAAGCGCTACGAACCATTATGGCGGTCAAGGTTTTCCAGGGGCGGAGGATCTCTTGTTCCGGTGGAAACACAACAGCACCAGATCTGCCGTTAGGGAGCTTGAGGGACATCTATCCGTCATTGCTTACGCCCTGTTCTCTGCGGCCAAAGTCCTCATTCATTAATCATCATCTTCAATTAAGGAACCTCAGATCAATAGAAGTGATTTGTTGTTGTTGTTGTTGTTGTTTGTTTGTTTTGATGTGGATTTACATGAGGATTTCATCCCGACAACATTTGCTCAAGAGATCAATCACTATGGAAACGCGCTAAACCGATATTGTGGTTTACGGTAAAATAGTCGAATTAAGTTTTTTTGCCGGATTGATGAAATATGCCAACGCAGTGAAAGTTGCTAAAGCAAACGTCTGTCAATAAGGATTTTCTTGAAAATAATTATTCCCGGAGTCTCTGAGGTTTTCATCAGCATCGCACGAGGCGTTCTGATTACTTAACCAAATATGAATACGGGTTCACCTTCTTTGAAATTTCCCTTGGTTCGAGAAATTATCGGTCAACGAGACTGAAGTTCGTCACGCGAGGCAGATGTCAACCTCCTGAACATAACAAAAAACTAGCAGTATGACGGAGGAAAACTTTAAAACATTGGAATGACGTGTGTTTATCGAAGAAAAGAGAATGCATTTTAACTAGATAAAGGAGGTTTTTAGAAAAGTAAAATGTCCATCTTTCCAACGGTTCCCAGTAATTTCATCCATCTCTTTAGAGATGCGAGGAAGTGAGAACGTGAAGTTCAGTTGATGTTTTGATATTGTGACCTTTATACCATCATTATGGTAACAATTTTCCGAGCGTTCCTCTGAACCCCTAAAACATCTTATATTATACATTTATTATGCCGAAAACAAACAAAAACAATAACACAATAGGACAGATGATTAGGTTGACGCGCCCTCGTTGTCGTCTGCTTCCGGTATTCGGAACGAGGTTGTGGTGGCTCTTGCCCAATTTACCAGAGAGTCTTCGAATAAGGGAAATATGATCGGAGAAACTTGAGCGCGTGATGGCAGGATGGTGTTTTATTGCCCTGTCATGTGATCAGTATTATCTTATAAGACACGTTGTTTGAAAGATGAGGTAATAGTACTCTTAACACATTCTGAAAGGTCAAAACATGCTATTTGTAACAAAGTCACATATCTCTGTTACCGGTATGGCGTGTAAGACTACCGGTATGACGTGTAAGGTTACCGCTATATTGTGTAAGGCAACCGGTATGACGTGTAAGGTAACCGGTATGAATTGTAAGGTTACCGGTATGACGTGTACGGCTATCGGTATGACATGTAAGGCTATCGGTAGTACATGTAAGGTTACCGCTATGACATGTAAGGTAACCGGTATGACGAGTAAGGATACTGGTATGACGTGAACGGTTACCGGACACCATTGTTATATTACCGGTTTTACATGTTAGGTTACCAGTATGACGTGCAATATTACCGGTATGACGTGTAAGGTAACCAGTATGACGTGAAATATTACCGGTATGGCGTGTAAGGTTACTGGCGTGGCATGATCTATTACTGGTATGACGTACTAAGTGAGCGGGTTAATAAGGTTATTGGTATGATGTGAAATGTTACCGTTATGCCGTGTAAGGTTACAGGTATGACATATAATGTAACCGGTACAACATGTGAGATTACCGGTATGACATATAATGTAACCGGTACAAGATGTGAGATTACCGGTATGACGTGTAATGTTACCGTTATGACGGGTAAGATTACCGGTATGACGTGTAAGGTTCCCGTTATGACGTGTAAGGTTACCGGTATGACGTGTAAGATTACCGGTATGACCTGTAAGATTACCGGTATGACGTGTAATGTAACCGGTATGACGAGTAAGGTTACCGTTATGACGTGAAATATTGCCGGTATGGCGTGTAAGATTACCGGTATGACATATAATGTAACCGATACAACATGTGAGATTACCGGGATGACATATAATGTAACCGGTACAACATGTGAGAGTACCGGTATGACATATAATGTAACCGGAACAACATGTGAGATTACCGGTATGACATTTACTGTAACCGGTACAGCATGTGAGATTACCGGTATGACATATATTGTAACCTGTACAACATGTGAGATTACCGGTATGACGTGTAAGGTTACAGTTATGACGTGTAAGATTACCGGTATGACGTGTAATGTAACCGGTATGACGAGTAAGGTTACCGTTATGACGTGAAATATTGCCGGTATGGCGTGTAAGATTACCGGTATGACATATAATGTAACCGGTGCAACATGTGAGATTACCGGTATGACATTTACTGTAACCGGTACATCATGTGAGATTACCGGTATGACATATAATGTAACCGATACAACATGTGAGATTACCGGTATGACATTTACTGTAACCGGTACAACATGTGAGATGACCGGTATGACATATATTGTAAGCGGTACAACATGTGAGATTACCGGTATTACATATAATGTAACCGGTACAACATGTGAGAGTACCGGTATGACATATAATGTAACCGGAACAACATGTGAGATTACCGGTATGACATTTACTGTAACCGGTACAACATGTGAGATGACCGGTATGACATATATTGTAAGCGGTACAACATGTGAGATTACCGGTATTACATATAATGTAACCGGTACAACATGTGAGAGTACCGGTATGACATATAATGTAACCGGTACAACATATGAGATTACCGGTATGACATATAATGTAACCGGCACAACATGTGAGATTACCGGTATGACGTGTAAGGTTACAGTTATGACGTGTAAGATTACCGGTATGACGTGTAACGTAACCGGTACAACATGTGAGATTACGGGAATGACGTGTAAGGTTACCGTTATGACGTGTAAGATTACCGGTATGACGTGTAAGGTTCCCGTTATGACGTGTAAGGTTACCGTTATGACGTGTAAGATTACCGGTATGACGTGTAAGATTATCGGTATGACGTGTAAGATTACCGGTATGACGTGTAAGATTACCGGTATGACGTGTAATGTAACCGGTATGACGAGTAAGGTTACCGTTATGACGTGAAATATTGCCGGTATGGCGTGTAAGATTACCGGTATGACATATAATGTAACCGGTACAACATGTGAGATTACCGGTATCACGTGTAATGTTACCGTTGAGACATGTCAGGCTACATGTATGACGTGCAAGCTACCGGTATGACAGTTTGACTGTATAATATAGGTATATTTGTACCTATAACTGAAAGTCCTGATGAAATTAAACTTTAACCTAAAAACAAAAATAAATGCATCTCAGGGTATGTGGTTGCAATTCTCTGACGGAATAAATCCGAAGGACTCGTGTAATAAACCAATCTGTCAGCATTAAGTGGTTTTTGAATTTTATTTATTTAAAAAAAAAACGAAACGAAACGGAAACTTTGATGAGCCACAACCGTCATACATTGTACATACAACGGAACATTTCTTTTAAGTGGGTACGTCAAAAGTCTTTGAGAGATTCGTTCAAAAGTGAAGGACACGAGAAAGTGCAATTCAGTGCACGTGCAAAAATAAATACACTGACACTTCCGGTTCTGTGAAGAAAAAAACTGTGAAATGTGATTTAACGCGTAGAACATTTTACATATATGGGATATTATAATGCAGACATTTGAAACCTGTCAATGACAATTCAAAATGTTTACTGTGTCTTTGTCGGTAAAATGTTTTCTAATTAGTAGGAGCTTTTCGCTTGCTGTGTGTTGGTCAACAATTATCCTTTAATGCCAGATTTGATTTTGTGCTTTGTTATGGCCACCCATTTGGTGTGTTAGTCATTTTTTCTCCGTTCATACTTGTATTACATTGGAAAATTCCAGATTCAATCCATATATAAACTGTTAACGCGGAAATGTGACCCCCAATGAAAACGTATTACGGGTCACAATTTGACATTACACCGGCAATCAAGCAGAGCAATCGGGGACCGTCGGCACTTTCCATAAACGAGTTTTTGCTCGTTTACGGAAAGTGCCGACGGTGACCGATTGCAAACAGAGATATCGCAAAATGAAACTCCAGAGAACTTTACCTGCGTCAGAAAACTCCATTATGGTTCATTATTATTCCACCATATCGTATAGTGAACAAAGTACGCGATTCCTCTTGAATGTGTTGTTATGTACGCCGTCTGTGTCTCACGAAAGCTTGTCGCTTAGACAAATATGAAATGAAATAAAATAAAATGGTGAAGGAGGTCTTTTGTTAGGTGTTTGTCTGTTTTTTAGGTGTAATAACACGTTTTCAAGTAGAAATATTAATACTTACATGCGGAGATAAAACGCTGACGTAGATGTGACGTAAACTGATTATGACCCTACTGTGCTGCACGAGAAATGGTAAGCATTTACAGTCAGCCGGTTAACATCTTATTCGCCATGGCTCGCACAATGGAAACCTCTATTACTTGACTTCCTTCACTACGTACTACGCCTGAATAAACCCACGTAATATATCATTTTAATCATTTTGGTAACAGACCGACATATCGACTTGGTTTGAACTAACACCTAAATAGTCGCCGGTTAATTAGTTTAGTCATGAATACAATCATACCGAAGATAGAGGACTTATTACATTGTATGGGGTTTCCGTCCAATTGACAGACGTCTAGAACGTGCATGAAACGGACATGCACACAGATGAGTAAATCTAGCAGACATACAGATACGAAAAATCAACATAGACACAATTGCACAATTTTATTGAGTTATCGTCACACAATGTTTCTGTTGTAGGAGTAGCATGTTGTGAATGACGTACCTAAAAAGTTCTGATAATTAAATCGTGTTTCAGCAGACGATAATGATTTACCGAAATCTATGTTTTTTAAGAACAAATCAAAACCTAGCAAAACACAAGCACACACACAAAAACGAGAGTACCAATGTGTATATGGTAGGTTTGATGATGATGTCCCTGTCTGCGTATATAAAGATCAATTTGTTTGACTCTTAGAAAATGCTGAGTCAGCATCATGGAAAGAATCATCTAGCTCCTAACTGTCGTCTCAAGAATAAATTCCCCATGTGATCACTTTGGTGGAATGCACGTCTGTCCTGTTCGGAGGATTGCCCTTTCGTACTAAAGGTATCATACGCATAGTTAACGTGTACATGACCCGAGCACAGTGCAAACGACCTATCGGTGGTAACAACGCCAATATGTTTTGTATTATCAGAACCACTACAAGCCCGGCGTCCTGACTGTAAACAAGATACTGGGGAATTGTATGACCAATATATATACTATCTCTACTTTACTTTACATTAACGATTTAAATCCCCATCCCCGGGAATGTCATTTCGCAACCACAAGGGAATAGGCGTGGCAGCCTTGGTGGCCGTGCTCTTATTTGTCCTTGGAATTTTGATCGGTTTCTTCTCAACGACGACCTATGGGCCAGACTCCGGCTCATGCCCGGGTGCTGGGCTGCAGCAGCTGACGAGGGAGGCAGACCCCGGTACCACCGATACTCTCCTGACCTTTATTGATGCACAACACATGGCCAAAGTGTACAGGTATAGTTGCGAGCACGTGCTATTTTCAGGTAAAATTTAATCAATGGCAAATGCAAAATGATCTAATGATGACGCTCGGGAATTGTTGCATTTTATCAACAAAATATCGAAATTAAGTTAAGTTTATATCTAGATTTTGTTTTACTCCTATTCGTTTTAGGTATGTCCGGACGTGTTTAATTAATTCCTTAACTCTAAAATACATTGATACTCTCTCTCCAGACGTGCTGCAGTGTTCTTGACCCTCTGCGGACGACTAGTTAGTTTGTCAGATATATCACAGAGCAAGTTATTACCATGATAGTGAAACCGAGAGGTAACAAGTGAATGTACCGAACTCTTGAATGCATTTGCTGTTACAGACGATGTTCCTGATCTGGTAATTACAGGATTTGGCAATAACGGTATAGCGACACTAATGTGTAGGATAAAGCCCAATGTTTTTTGTTGTGTGGTAAACAAGAACCTTCCAAGCATGAAACAAAACATGTGTATCAAAATATTAGTTACGCAATCATGTGAAAAATATAGGTAAAGGTTCACATTCTTATCATTGACATATTCAATTGTCACACGTATAAGGATTGAAATTGAAAAACAAATATTGTTGAATACTTACATTTACACTCTAGTTATTATTGACCTTAATATATATATTCCCTTATATTTTCGATATTGAAGTGTCTGTGTCGTCAGTGCAAACGAGATTCCTGGAACAGCGTGGCGTCAGTCACATGTTATTCGAGGTGGGCGGAGAAGTTTCAAAATGGCGGTGATCAAATTGGGTTCATACATGGCCTCAGACCATGCCCATGTTAATGCTTCCGGTTCGATATACACAAATGTAGTGCATTTGCCATTTTCAGGCCCGTTTTTAAGTGAGGTTTTATATATGTCACATGATCTTTCCCCCTTTAATTAACGCGGTTCATTAATTTGTGTGAAATTTATTTTGGCGGAAGGATATGGTATGTTGTTTGGCCCCTGAGCATGAATTTCATGGTCATATCATACTACAACGGGGTCATGTTGACGTAATTAAAATTATCTTTAAAAAAAGACGGTCATGAATACTTTTCCAGCTCACCACAAATGTGTCTTGGATAGCTGAACAAAACCTATAAAGATCAGGCCTCGAGCAAACTCATATATCATTGTTTAAAGGCGTTTTCTTTGGTAAAAACATATAGGGAAATTAATTGTGGTCTGAGGCCTGAATGTAGCTTTATGAACGCATTTTCTTCTGATAATGCTTATAGTGGAACTTGGAGTGGAAATGAAAATATACGTTTATGTTTACATCTCAAACAAATCAACATGTTGTTACGGGTTTAATACCATAAAAAATGTCAGTCAACTACCGCCATGTTAAGACGGAAATAAATAACTTATAATGCGTTCGTTGATTTGCCCTTTTACAGAGTCATCGTTAATTAAAGGGAACATATGCAGCCTGGTCATGGATTGTAAGAGCGTTATGGTATATTTAGTTGTGAGTCAACTTCTTTTTAAATAGAGAGCTGACATCCAAACCGAGGCTTGCCGGAACTGACAGTCAACGGGAAAGCGCAGACTACGTGCACAATCTATTCCAAGAATACGGTCTGACGTCACAGATAGACACGTATGACGTGTTTTTGTCATACCCAATCAAAGGACACAACAACTTTGTGAGAATAGACTCTATCTCAGTGTAGTTTTCCCCTTACATGTTGAAACAGCTGTGTGCTATACACATGCATTTTCAGACAAGTTTGGACACGTAGGTGTGCTGTTATAATGTTCGAGTGAAAATATAAAGACTGTTGAATATTGTATGCGTACTTTTGTATACAAGGGCCCGACGGACATGAGCAAGACTAACACACATTCTGTTGTGGTGCAACAATTGAAGTAGCCTTGCTCAAGTCCGTTATTTAATCATGCATGGAGAACAAAGAAGAAGCGAAGTCATTGACACAACTCCATTTGAAGTGTTCTGATTTTTTTTTTTATATACAATTTCAATTAAACTTGTATGCTTTACCCCAGGCTGCTGTTATAAGCGAAAGTGGAACTATTGAGTACCGTACTCTGTCTCTAGAGGAGTTGACGCGGGATGATACTAGACATCCGGACGAAATACAGGCCTTTAATGCCTTTTCTCCAAGCGGTGACATCACAGTAAGTATTAGACCTACTTTCCATGATACTATTCCGTCTTTGCGTATTGCAGAGTTATCTTCTCTTGGGAGCAGGTATTGATTGTTACGTCAATGGTCTGTGTGAGAAAATTACGTCGTTTTCTCAAAAAATAATGACGTTTCTCTCACAAACAAGTGACGTAACAATCAATTTCTGCTCCCAAGAGAAGATAACTCTGCAATACGCAAAGACGGAATACAACAGCACGCAATGCTTGTATATATACGTGTAGCATACAATGGAATTCTGTTGGTCCGAACTTCGCGCAAAGAAAATACGGAAAGATCGTCCGAACCCTAATCGTAAATTATATAGTTTTAAACGACAATACCTCAGATTGGTTCATTTTAGTCGCCTAAATAAACGAGGTGTCACTGTATATATATTTCCTTACACGTGATGAGGTTTATAGTGTGATGAATACTCGCACATTGAGGTGCTGTGTCGGTGTAATGAACCTTCTCTCTCAAGCAGAGTAAGGGTACACCAATACTATCACGTGGTGAGGTGTATAGTGAACCCTCAAAGATATGCCGAAAAAATGATTTTCACTTCGCTAACGATCACTTCTTTAAATGTATTATATATTATGGATGACGATTTTTCTATAAAAGGCTGAGTTGGTGTACGCTAACTATGGAAGGGCAGAGGACTTTGATAAACTCTGGGAACTTGGAGTCAATTGTTCCGGTAAAATAGTAATCGTTAGGTACGGCAGAATCTTCCGGGTAAATAAGGTATGGATATTTACAATATAGACGTTTCCCGGTAGACTTATTATATTATATCGGGTTAGTCATACTTTACAATTACAATGATGAACTAGTTTAGATATTTGTAAGAGTTATCGTTCTTATGACGTATTCTCTTCCTCTTTCCATTTGATTATTTTGTTTTCTTTCTATTTATTTGTGAAAATTGTTTTCTTCTGTTTACTTCTCCTTTTTGTTTCTCATTCGTCACCATTATTACTCTTTTTTTCTTTCCTCTTTCCTTCTATCCATTAAACCATCTATCCTTCTTCTCTCATGCACATCCTCCCCTCCCTCATTCCTTCCATCCTTCCACCCTTTCTTCCTTCCACCCTAACCTCTCTAGGTTCTGTTTGCCCATCAAGCTGGGTGTGTCGGAGTGATACTGTATTCGGACCCTGCCGACTACGGTCCACCGCCATCTTCCTCCACTTCCGGTATGGCTGACACCTAGCCTGACACATGATGGCTTCCGGACACTGGGATGCAAAGGGGCAATATCATATTGACCAAAGGTGACCAGGCGACACCAGGATATCCAGCCCTATGTAAGATTAATAAAAGCTATTACCTGTTACAGGTAAAAAACAATCCTCGCACCTTTTAGTTTCGAAAAAAGGTATACCGTCTGTGGCCTGAAATAAATATGGCCTCTACATTACTAAAGCTACATTTGAAAACTTCCACGTTTAAATGTAGTTCGTCCTTACAAAGCGTAGATTATGTTTTGTCTACAAAATCAGATATCAAACAACATCAAAACAATGCATATCCCGACAAAACAGAATAATTATAATGCAGATTGTCGATTTCAAGCCATTAACGCGCGAATGATTACATCGATGTTTAAAAATTCTGCGAAATGTCACGTAAAGGTACCTGCCAGATCGGACGAGATAGAAAAATCTAGCACGGGGTTTGACGTTGGGGCATCTCTGTCTGTTGTGTGACGCACTATACTTTATGTTGCAAGTCAGACACAAAAAGCGACCAAATTTATTCTGCATGAGGCGTCCCTCTGTGTGCAGACATATCTGTCTACGTTGATTCTCATGGTCTAATAAAATAAGAAAACATATGTTTCATCCAGTAAATCATATCTTACATACGTTATCGAAAAGGACTAGGGGCGTGAAGGGTCATTTCCGGCCTCATCGAGGATTTTGAATTAGTTGTTATATTCGTAATCTCGAATAAAGGAAGTATTGAAATATCAAATATCAATTAAATTCATTCGATAACTGGTTTAGGAGATATGGCATTACAAAGAGAGACATAAACCCGCATTTTCATAATAAAATGCGTGAATATCGTCTGGTGTGCGCTATTTGGTTGAAAACTAACCATTTTGAAGGAAATATAAAATAAACACTTTATGATTTTTGAAAGCCTCTGCATGCAACAAACAAAATAAAATTTGAAATGCTTAAACATTGTCAAACCAGTGTTCATTCGTAGAAAGGATTTTTTGTTTGTCGCGTGCGCAGGCCTTCATTTCTGCATGTTAACAGTCCAAAACACCATATTTCGTCTATTTCTGCATAGCAACGCAGTTGTGTTGCTATGGTAGGGTATATACGCATGCGCATTGGGGGGAAATGTGCACCTAGAAAGATAGACCCAATTTACCAATATGATGTTTATAACAGAAATTGGTAAATAAATTCAAGCTGAAGTTTTTACTTTTTCTGAGGCCAAAAATGACCCATAACGCCCGAAGTCCTTTGATGGCGTGAACATAATAATTTTAATGACAAACTTAAGTTATTTTAAATACGGGTTGTTAATTTGTTTCAGCGCACGAATAATATATCGCCGTGCAAGTTTTTGTGACTTATTTCACGTTAAGGTGCGAAGCAGATCTAGATCGGACGAGGTAAAAATGTATCAAGCACGGGGTAT
Organism: Mizuhopecten yessoensis; assembly: GCF_002113885.1. NCBI lineage: Eukaryota > Metazoa > Mollusca > Bivalvia > Pectinida > Pectinidae > Mizuhopecten > Mizuhopecten yessoensis. The sequence continues at coordinate 199,875 of NW_018479995.1, read as the reverse complement.
CAAGTGGGATATCTTTGCTTGGTTTGCAGGAGTAATCGATTCTATCACTCGTGCGATTTTTAATTTAATTTTATTCTGCAACGTTTGACACGTTATGTCCAGAGGTAGCAGTATACAGTAGAGGGTTAACATTGTGGCCATGGGTGATATTTTTGTTAAATGGCTAACCCCTGTATAATGATATGTAAAACAATTATAAAAAATAAAACTGTACAAAAGATTTTTTTGGTTCGATAATAAAATTTTGGCCATAATCCGAAAGGGTTATGAAAGTTTACAGGAGGTAAAATTTTGACAACAGCACACCACGCAAAATTACAAAAAATCAAGTTTTACAACTTTACTGGGACCCAGATAATTCTGCAACGAGGTAGGTAATCTTTAATTTCAGACAGAACTTAGGGGAAAAAAAATACTAGTTGGGGGGTCAAATTTTGGGTAAAAAATAACAATTTTTGGTATTTTTTGGTAATTTTTGATGTGGTAACCATGGTTTTCACACTAGTGACATACATAGAAAAAAGAGGTCTATACACTTGTATACATGTGTTGTGTAGGGTAAATCCGCTGTGTTTACGTTTCCTCGACATGTGCTTTGTTTATCAGAGTCGGGCCATTTCTACTGTACACTGCTACCATAGCACGAGGTGTTGCTACCACACACACAAAAGGTTTACGCTTTAGATTCACACAGATCACATTGTCTTTCATTAAAGGGTACACACAAAGACTGTCGGACGAGGAAGTGGAGAGGAAACTTCCTAGTATTCCATGTCATCCAATTGGATATCGAGATGCATACAATATCTTAAGGTAAATTGGTTTTTGTTTTGTAGTTTTCTTTCAAGATATAACACTTTTGCATACTGTTTTATCATTGAGGGATTGCAAGGAATGTAAATTATTTTCATGAAAAAATATAGTTATATCAGTATCTTCACAAGGACCCTGCAACGTGCAGTAAAAACACAAATTCTTCAATACAATGATAACACCATTTAAAACAGTCTACCACGTCGATTTTCATTGGTGAGTAACCATGTATATTTGGAAAATACTCCAAGCGCGTGCATTTACTATTTTGCAACAAATCTTGCACGTGCAATACTTGTACAACCCCTCTCCCCCACACTTTTATATTACAAGTGTAATATTCGCTGATTACCTTTACACAAAAGTTCCTCACTCTCGTTATATACACCTACAGTATGTTGAATATTTCTTAAATATTAAATAATACACATATTACATAAACTTTATCATAAATATTACACAGACAGTACAGTACAATAACACGAACTCCATATTGATAACACCTACTATACATAAAATGTTATATTTCTTTTTTCCTGTAACCAGGGAGATGGAAGCAGAGGAGGTTTTACCGGAATGGCGAGGGAATCTTAACATCACGTACAGGGTCGGCCCAACGTTACGGAATAACAGGTGTGTACACGTGTATCAACATCCTGGCACATGTGGATTTTTTTTTATAAAAACTGTATACATATGGGATTTAAATTTGGTTTTGGTACCTGCCTATGAAGAAGAGAGGGTATATATACAGATCGGACGAGATAGAATAATCTAGCACGAGGTATGACGTGGGACATCTCTGGGGTGCGACGCACTATACTTTATGTTGCCTTTTGAACACAAAAAGCGCCTTGTTTGTGCGTCTATCAATTTGTTTGCATCCTGTGCACAAGTTATCCCAACACTCGGTGGAGTGCGTTCGAGTGAGAAAAAATTGTTAGGGTCGGAGGTAAAGACAAGGGTAGGACTGGCTATTATATTACATATCATAATATATGTCTCTGCTGAAACATACAAAAATCGTTTTTGGCCCAAAAGGTATATATGGTCTATTGTCCTGCGAACACAATACACTGTATGTACAACAAAGTGCTACTGCACTTCATATCGGCATGACAATGGGAAAATATGTACGCAATTCTTGGTATTTTTTTCTATTTTCAGGAAAATCAGACTTGTGGTCGAAAATGAGAATCGAACAGTTCCAATACACAATGTTATCGGCAAGATCACTGGTGCTATTGAACCAGGTACAGCACGTTATGAAAAGGGGTTTATTAAAAATCACTTCATTTTTGTAAGGTTTCATTATTCATGAGGATTTCTTTAAAATGGTTTTAATAAATACTTTTATAATATTCTATCAACTGCTTATGACTTAACACTTTTGTGGCATTTTGGCGATTAAAATCTATTTTACCTAACGGAACAGGCAACCTGAAATATGTCTAAATCAGTCATGCTTGGGAAATATCGTCATTTGGAATAAAGATCATATTACACGGTTAAAATTTAAATATTCCAATAGTTGATAAAGGTTTTTAAAATGGAATTGAACTCAATCTCAGAATTTCCGGATCAAATTTGGGGTTAGATTTTGACATATCTGTATTTTTAGACCGCTACGTCATATTTGGTAACCATAGAGACGCTTGGGTCTATGGAGGAACCGACCCAGCTTCCGGTGGGACCGTTCTTATGGAAATAGCCCGGATATTTGGAAAACTACTAGAAACAGGTATGTTTGCATGATTTAGGAAGCGTAATTGCTTATACGTCTATTCATTTAATTTCACAGTTAGACAGAATTGTTTTATTGATCAATAAGTTCGTTTCTTTTGTCGGTGTTTTTTAATTTTACAGTAGCTAAATCAGTGCGAGATGTTTTCCTCTAGTGATTGGACTACGTACACTATTAAATTAGACATTACGTGATAACCTGTTTATCATCTATATACTACTACTTTATATAATTATTCTCCATTCATAAATAGCCAAGTAATTACCGTGTCTTCCAAATTACTTCTAGGCTCAATGAACATCGAGATCCTTGGTCTGTGACAAACGTAAACAAATTGATTTCCGCGGAGGAATACCATGAAGCTTTGAACTATGTAGACAGATTTTTTTAAACAATATTATCGTCATCGACTTCTCCATATGCATATTTACGCTTAAAATGATGTTATGATCCTTTTAATTGTTTTTTTTTATAACATTATAATGATTTGTTTATCACGGACTATTTTCTTACGCGGATCGCCTTTCCTTGGTTACTATTTCCGGTTCATGAATTATAGATTATCACACTGTATTTTTTACATCGCGAGCACGTGAGCTTTAATCTACGTGCGAGCGACATTTTATCTTGTCACGTGTGACTTCCTGTTTTTCACGGGCAAATTTTGAAAAAAAAAAATCAATCAATGGAGGCAGCAGGCATATTGTTTTCTCTTCATTTCATAAACTGTATCTATTTTACAGCAATAGTCAAACGAATTTTTTCGACTTATATTAATAACTTTTGCTGGCCCGGATGGAAGCGCAAAATGGGTCTTAATGAGAGCAGATATGGTACCCGAAGAAAACCTACCTACTTTTACATGTTTTATCAAGAAGTCGAACCCTGGTCGTCTTGAAATAAAAAACGAATGCGCTATCCACTGCGCCTCCCGACCAACCTTTACTTTCTACTTGGGACTTGCCACATCATTATATCATTATAAGAGTATATGACCGTGACAGACTGTGACTAAGACAACACATCTGTTTTTGACCCGTCAATTCGAATAATTATCTTCAAACTGTTTTGTAGGTTGGCGACCAAGAAGAACTATCTTGTTTTGTAGCTGGGACGCAGAAGAATATGGACTGGTCGGTTCTTACGAATGGGTGGAGGTTAGACCAAATTATCATCTAATTCTTTACATCATATCATCTACTCCTTACCCCTACAGATGCGTGTATGAATTTGGTGCACTCACTTTTGACCCTGCTCTTTGACACTAACTAGTCGTCTGCAGATGGCCAAGAAAAATGCAGTTCGAAACAGAAAACACATCACACCAGGTGTATTCATTGCATTAGTTACCTGTGAGATACAGAATGGAATACAAAATTTTGGTGTTCACATCCTGCAGTAGCTTGTCACCTTTTCCAACCGTCATTTTCACTATTGTTGGAGACACAACGCTTGTAAATTTCATACTGTGACTTTGAAAACCGGTGTTTCGGAAAAGTGATATCCTCTTTGTGAAATATTTTAATATCTGCTATCAAATTAAAGAAGGATATTGAAATTCTTCAATAACATTGATACATCAGTTTGGAAATATGTAATATCAAAGTTTTACTTTATACACGAACAATGTTCGTATTGAACGTGTCGTAACATTTCAACTGACTGGTCCCTTTGTCAAGCTAAGACTCCATGAAATGTTAATTAGAGAAATCATGCTTTGCTTATTTCAGGAAAATCTAAAATGGCTGACATCAAACGCTGTGGCCTACCTCAATATCGATTCTGCTGTATCTGGTGAGTTCACTTTGATCGGGATATCGGTGATGTTGTAACGTTGAATCATTCCTTATATGGCAGTGTGTATCGTGTTTTATCAGCAGATTCGGCAGTGTTCGGCAAGTTCCGGACGACGCAATAATCAGCATTTTTATACAACATCCGTTTAAGATTGATATCCATCGCTAAAACAGTATAATATTTCGCATAGAAGAGTGGTTCTGCCTTTTTTCAAAATGGTTATTAATATTGATTGATTGATTGTTGGTATTTGTTTTCGTATAACGTCACTGTACCCAAATCGGGACACTTTTTAGATAAATATCAATGTTCTTTATACCAAACTATCAGTTCCAAAAATATTTGTTCATTTTTCATAAATAGATACTATCCACTTTTCATTTCTGTTACAAGTTGATATTTCGGGCGCGTGGTTCTATAAATAAAACGCGAAATACCATCAGAGTTACGTAGGCCCTTGAACCCCTGAAAGGGACACTTCGGTATTTTGGCCTATATAAGACATATTTCAAATATGTTAGAGTCAAACAGGGTTATGATTAAATTTCTTCTCCAAACTATCATTAGTTTTGATAAAATAGACGTTTGAAAATAATATCCAAATAAACAGCGTATGATTTGTTATGGTCATTATTCTCACCTTTAAATTGTCCATGTCACGATAATCAGCAGCCAATAAAGCTTACATACAGTTAAATTGTCATGAACGTAATATCAAATGAAAACTGTACACATAAAAGTACTTCTTTGCATTGAATGACAGTTTCTTGGGCCGTTTTCCCATAAGTGTCCCGTTTAAGGTACTGTCCCGACTTGCCGTTTTCCCAGAAGTGTCCCGTTTAAGGTACTGTCCCGACTTGGGTACAGTGACGGTATATTTGCATAAATGTTTTTTGAACTATATCTGACCGTTGGGAAATTGGCTCATTTTGACAGGTAACAAGTCTCTATTGCTTCAGACAGTCCCCCTGTTACAGCAAGTCTTCTTTGACGCTACCAAACAGGTAAACAATGTTTCCCTAGCTGTTGTTTAATGTATATTCCACTTAACATTATCATACCACACGTCACTTCCGGTATGGACACCTTGTGTATCCCTCTGCATATTCGACTTGTGTAGAGCCACAGCATAGCGGTAAGATTGACTGGCATTAAAGTCGGATGTCGCTCGTAAGTTATATTCAGACGACAAGTATCAACCAAGCGATTGGTCAGGTTTCCATACCGGAAACCAATCAAATAGCCTATTTTGATCGTTCGATTTTGTAATGACACACTCCATGGGTGTAAGAGAATGTACCCCGGGGGCGCCAGGCATTTTGACGACGTCACAACACTTGTTTATGCCATACGTTGCCATTGGACACAGTCTTAATTTTGTGAAACATTTATCTTAGTTGAATTAGTCTGTAGAAGAATTCTTACCCTATACCACATGTTTTTTTACTTCTTTAGGTACCAGACCCTCACGTTTCCGGTCAGTCCGCTTATGATGTGTGGCGAGGACAGTTGGACAAACCAAGGTATATTTTCAACCATTTCTGTGTAATTTCACTTTTTGACGATTTCATATGCAGTAACTCGATGAATTTGTTCCATATTCCATAACTTTGCGCTATTAATTTAGAAATAAGTAAATATAGGTGTTATCAATAACTTAACTGTTGTTATCAATAATTTAACTGGTGTTATCAATAACTTTACTGGTGTTATCAATAACATAATTGGTATTATCAATAGCTTTACTGGTGTTATCAATAACTTAACTGGTGTTATCAATAGCTTTACTGGTGTTATCAATAGCTTTTCTAGTGTTATCATTAATTTAACTGGTGTTATCAATAGCTATACTGGTGTTATCAATAACTTAACTGGTATTATCAATAACTTAACTAGTATTATCAATGACTTAACTGGTGTTATCAATAACTTAACTGGTATTATCAATAACTTAACTAGTATTATCAATAACTTGACTGGTTTTATCAATAGCTTTACTGGTGTAATCAATAACTTAACTGGTGTTATCAATAGCTATACTGGTGTTATCAATAACGTAACTGGTGTTATCAATAGCTATACTGGTGTTATCAATAACTTAACTGGTATTATCAATAACTTAACTGGTGTTATCAATAACTTAACTGGTGTTATCAATAGCTTTACTGGTGTTATCAAAAATTTAACTGGTGTTATCAATAGCTATACTGGTGTTATCAATAGCTTAACTGGTATTATCAATAACTTAACTAGTATTATCAATAATTATACTGGTGTTATCAATAACTTAACTGGTGTTATCAATAGCTTTACTTGTGTTATCAATAACTTAACTGGTGTTATCAATAACTTAACTGGTGTTATCAACAACTTTACTTGTGTTATCAAGAATTTAACTGGTGTTATCAGTAGCTATACTGGTGTTATCAATAACTTAACTGGTATTATCAATAACTTAATTAGTATTATCAATAACTTAACTGGTGTTATCAATAGCTTTACTAGTGTTATCAATAACTTAACTGGTGTTATCAATAGCTTTACTGGTGTTATCAATAACTTAACTGGTATTATCAATAACTTAACTGGTGTTATCAATAACTTAACTGGTGTTATCAATAGCTTTACTGGTGCAATCAATCACATAACTGGTGTTATCAATAACTAAACTTGTGTTATCAATATCTTAACTGCTGTTATCAATAACTTAACTGATGTCATCAATAACTTAACCATAAGTATGTATCTTCATGTCATTTCTCTCTTACAGAACAGAAAGAGTCGGTTCCGGAAGTGACCACACGCCTTTCGTAGCCAATGCCGGAGTTCCGTCATTTTATGCGACTTTTGCTTCTGCGGTTAGAATGAAGCTCTTACATTTTAATAACCATCGCATGTTCTCTTGTATTTGATTTTACACGTGGTGTCGGAGAAGATGTAAGGTGGACAGATAAATCGCTGAACTATCACGCAATATTGATTTGGTGTTTGAGGTGGAAAGGGGGTTGTGAATTTGACCCATTCGGTATATACAAAATGTATGTAAGGTTTTCCATATTACTACATGTTAAAGCATACGCAATTTTTATTTTGTTCTGTTGACTTTTATCATAAAAGGAATGTAATACCGGCACAATATTGTTTATGCAATCTGTATGTGATATCCCATATCGGGTGTTTTTTCACTCTGTAATTAAAACGTTTGACTTTATTTAAAGGTTAATGTTTAACATAAAAATAACGTCAATGTTAACATTCAAATGTTAAGAGCCATAAATATTTTGTTCGAAAACTTATATACCGGAAGTAGATAATTCGTCATCATTATTTGCCCGTTTGTAACAGAACAACTAACTCTGTTAGCGGTTACTGACATCACGTAATCAATCTGTCCCCTTTCTATAACAGGATGATTGGAATTCGTCCATTACGCCACTGTATCACACCAGATACGAAACTACCAATACGTTATTGACGATAGACCCCGGATATAAAATTTCCGGTGCCATGGCGGGAATTCTCGCAGAGACGGGCAGACGACTCACAGATTCACTTGTACTTCCGCTTGGAGTAAGGGACTACGCTGAGGATTTGAGGGCGTCTGTGGATTCGTTAAACTTTTCCGTATCTGGAATCGTCGAAGAGAAATATATAAGTACGTTACGAGGTACAAATCAGAGGAAGCGAAGTTAGAGATGTGTCATCCTCATAGAATTATCTCCCTTTAGACGACAAGTTTAAATAAGACATTTGTATTTCCACTCTATGATATCGAATAGGTTGTTCTGGATCTAAGCTGATACTTGCTATCCCTGAAAACAAAACAAAAACATGTTGTGTGTTAAAATGTTCAGATGAAGTAATTGAAAAGGGGGTATTCGGAATAATGGTTTTATGTTGATGGGCAGTAAATTACTGTTAAAATTTCTAAAATACTTAAAAAGGCGTCTTTCTTGTAATAGTTTTGCTAACCCAACCTATTTTAAGGTAAAGAAAAAAGAGGAACATTAATTCTGTCTATGGATGTTTGATATCAGAGGAACGGTTTACAATAAAATACGAAAAATAAACGATTCGGAAATAATTTCTAGCTGATGTGTTTAACCGGGTTTTACGAAATTGTTCATCTATATTTTAGACTAATTTCCATTGGAGACCTATAGATCTAAAATCAATAATTACTGTTCCATACGTCACAACTGCAAGAAACTAGATTGCTACCCTAAGCTTTATCAACAAACAACCAATCAAACATCGTAATTTTTTTAGGTGTTATGACGTCATTAAATATTTGGTTTTGTACAATTTAAAATGTAGTTATTTCAATGTTAAAATGAATTTTGCCTATCGATCTCGGATATTCCCTGAGATTTTATAAGCTTGTTTCCGGACAGTAGTACCTCCGGTAATACCAGTGAGTCACCACACTCACTGATTCATTTATAATACCCTGAATATGAGATTTCACGATATAATCTGGAGAGTTTTGATGATATGCCCGTTTGTTTCAGAGGGTGTTCTGAAGGGAACTGAAGCCCTGTTCGAGGCTGTTGACAAGTTTGAGAAAGAAAAAGAAAACCTCGACCTACAGAAGTATGATCTCTGTCTCATAGTTTTGTTTCGTGTTGGTTTAGCTCTCATTGTTAGGAAGCCAGAATAATCAATTAATCGTTTTTCTACTCGACAGTGCCAACTTTTATTTTGTGACGTTTTTATGGACTAATATTGGGGTTGCCAATTCAAACAATGAAGTTGGCTACATTGAATTCATATTCTGCCAATCCGTCACCTAACTTGAGCATTTTTTCAAAGTACATTATCATCTTTTCACCGACTGCCTACTGAAATGCAGCTTCTGAAACGGTGACTGATGGATATGTGTTGTTAGGACCCTGACAGACCCAAATATGTTATCTAATGAGATATGCAGAGACAACAAATTTGAGTGTGTTAGATTCGAAGTGAGACGTATACAAAAAGAACCTTGTAAATCTAACAGCCACGCTCTGATGGCCCTGGTCATCCCCTTGGTAGAATAATTTGACCAGATATTATTTGATTGATTATTTGATTTATTGAGTGACTATTTGGTTGATTTATTGATTGATTGATTGATTGATTGATTGATTATTTGAGTGATTATTGATTGATTGATTAATTATTATTGGATGGATTAATTGAAATATTGATAGATAGATTGATTGATTATTTGATTGATTGATTAATTGATACAATTGAGTGATTATTTGGTTGACTGATTGATTGATTCAAATATTGATAGATAGATTGATTATTTGATGAATTAATCGGGATAATACATCTTCAAAACCGGTAAGGTCACGTGGCAAAAGTGGCCACAGTTTATGGGGTGAAGGACAATTTTGAAATATCTTTCTTTGCTGAACTATCCTAACATGGACACGTAACAGTGGTCTCATCAGCAGTGGACACCGATTCATATGACCAAGTATTTGTTGAGATGATGCAAAAGTCTGAACAAGCAAGCAAACAAACACGCAAACATAGCACATAAACTGGTCTCCCTATTCCGTACAAATAATTCCCTTTAATATATAAAGCGGTAAAAATGTAATCAAAATGTAATCAAAAGACCATTACAAGATATTGAAATATTATGATTGCTAATCTGGAAAATTCTATTCCATTTTTCACCAAAGCTGCTTGTTAGCATATATACTGGGTTATTTTTTTTATTTTTTGCAATATGTTGAAGATCCAATACAGTGAAAAGGAGAACATTGTCAGTCATCCTGAATTTGAGATGTACATAGAACGTGACTAATAACGTGCTCGAGTGAATTTAGTTCTGTGAAACAAGATGTATGTTTCTAGATCCAAATGAGGTTGAAATTAATTGTATGGAATGCACCATAATATATAAAGACGATGCGGTAGACTTTCCAAGGTAACAGCAGCCAGTACCTATGTCGGTTTACGTATAAATATTTTCGTTTATTCTAGTCCTCTGGCGATAAGGAATCTCAACGACAAAATGATGGCCTTAGAGGGGGCGTTTCTCGATGTAAATGGGATTCCGTACCGTCAACATTACAAGTAAGTTGTATGCTACAGACGATGTTGGTGCATGTACCTACACAATGTATACCATTATAGTATGACTAACTTCAGTCACAAACGATGTACCGTACTCTCAACATTACAAAGTATTTGTGTCACAAACGATGTTATGTTCCGTCAACATTACAAGTAGATTGTAAGTCGTGTGTCACGACCTTTGTTCAGTGAATCCGTATCGCCAACACTACAAAAAGTATGTGTGTCACCAAAAATATGTGTTCCGTGACGTCAGCAATTCATGTTAGTCGTGTGTTACAAACTGTACCATACCTACGACATTACAAATAGTTCGTGTGTCACAAACTGCGTCCCGTACCGTCAACAAGTAAGTTGTATGCTACAAACGACGTTGGTGGATGTACCGTACTCTCAACATTACAAAGTATTTGTGTCACAAACGATGTTATGTTCCATACATTGTAAGCCGTGTGTCACGACCTTTGTTCAGTGAATCCGTATCGCCAACACTACAAAAAAGTATGTGTATCACCAAATATTTACCATCGTATGGCAGTGTCACTATATAACCCTACCAAATTCAGTTGGCATTCATATAGGGTATGAATGCCATGGACCGATTGTTTACGTCATCATTATTATGACGTCATAATTGTTACGTTGGATACCACTGAACCTCCCTGGGCGATGGCTGTTCTATTCATTGAACAAGCATGTGTACCAATTCTACGACATTACAATTAGTTCGGTTGTTACAAATTACGATCTGTACCGTCAACATTACAAATAGTCCGTGTGTCACAAATTGCGTTCTGTACCGTCAACATTACAAATAGCCCGTGTGTCACAAACTGCGTTCCGTACCGTCAACATTACAAATAGTTCGTGTGTCACAAATTGCGTTCCGTACCGTCCACATTATAAATAATTCGTGTGTCACAAATTGCGTTCCGTACCGTCCACATTATAAATAATTCGTGTGTCACAAATTGCGTTCCGTACCGTCCACATTATAAATAATTCGTGTGTCACAAATTGCGTTCCGTACCGTACACATTACAAATAATTCGTGTGTCACAAATTGCGTTACGTACCGTCAACATTACAAATAGTTCGTGTGTAACAAATTGCGTTCTGTACCGTCAACATTACAAATAGCCCGTGTGTCACAAACTGCGTTCCGTGCCGTCAACATTACAAATAGTTCGTGTGTCACAAATTGCGTTCCGTACCGTAAACATTACAAATAGTTCGTGTGTCACAAATGACGTTCTGTACCGTCAACATTACAAATAGTCTGTGTGTCACAGATTGCGTTCTATATCTTCAACATTACAAATAGTCTGTGTGTCCCAAATTGCGTTCTATATCGTCAACATTACAAATAGTCCGTGTGTCACAAATTACGTTCTGTACCGTCAACATTACAAAGAGTCTGTGTGTCACAAATTGCGTTCTATATCGTCAACATTACAAATAATTAGTGTGTCACAAATTGCGTTCCGTACCGTACACATTACAAATAGTCCGTGTGTCGCAAACTGCGTTCTGTACCGTCAACATTACAAATAATTCTTGTGTCACAATCTGAGTTCCGTACCGTCAACATTCCAAATAGTCCGTGTGTCACAAATTGCGTTCTGTCCCGTCAACATTACAAATAGCCCGTGTGTCACAAACTGCGTTCCGTGCCGTCAACATTACAAATAGTTCGTGTGTCACAAATTGCGATCCGTACCGTACACATTACAAATAGTCCGTGTGTCGCAAACTGCGTTCTGTACCGTCAACATTACAAATAATTCTTGTGTCACAATCTGAGTTCCGTACCGTCAACATTCCAAATAGTCCGTGTGTCACAAATTGCGTTCTGTCCCGTCAACATTACAAATAGCCCGTGTGTCACAAACTGCGTTCCGTGCCGTCAACATTACAAATAGTTCGTGTGTCACAAATTGCGTTCCGTACCGTCCACATTATAAATAATTCGTGTGTCACAAATTGCGTTCCGGACCGTCAACATTACAAATAGTTCGTGTGTCACAAATTGCGTTCCGTACCGTACACATTACAAATAGTCCGTGTGTCGCAAACTGCGTTCTGTACCGTCAACATTACAAATAATTCTTGTGTCACAATCTGAGTTCCGTACCGTCAACATTACAAATAGTCCGTGTGTCACAAATTGCGATCCGTACCGTGTACACATTACAAATAGTCCGTGTGTCACAAATTGCGTTACGGACCGTACACATTACAAATAGTCCGTGTGTCACAAATTGTGTTCCGTACCGTACACATTACAAATAGTCCGTGTGTCACAAATTGCGTTCCGTACCGTACACATTACAAATGGTTTAAGTCGGAATCGATGTTCGGTTTAGATGCTTCAAGATTACAGTATCACAAACGTCAATATTACAAGTAATCTGTGTGTCACAACTGATTACCCGTATTGTTAATGTTCACATAGAGGAAAGCAGTGCAAACATCTAGCACTTAATTCTGTTTTCCCATTAGATCATAAACATGGATATGTAGGCGCGACATTTAAAGGAAAGACACAATGCTTTAGGTTCCATCAAAGAGATTTGAAAATCGCATTAACAAATGTGATGAAATAAATAAAATATAATCTAGCTGATTTTAATTGGTTTGAACTCGATGATTTATCTACCCTTTAATGAAAAATGCTCCTCGCCCGAATAATTGATTTACCACTTAAAAGTCCATTTATTGTAACTTTGTGTTCTGACTGACTAGTCCGTTTTAATAGTCCAAACAAATCGCAGTATAGTGATTACATGTCTTAATGGTAGTATACGCTGCTCATTCGCTTATAACGGAACTGTAAAAGGTGTTAATAAATGTATAAATTGTTTTTTTTTACATCAGGTAAACGTACATTCGGAAACCTTAAAACTTAAAGTAGACAAGTTCTATAAAAAAATGTTTGAAACTCTGCTGCTACAACTTCTCTGGTTGGGATTTCGTACGGTATCAAAAAGGCAATGATATTAATTCAAATTGTAAAAAGACAAGAGGTTTACTTTTTATTTATTTTTTATTTTTAACAATTTGAAAATTAATTAACTCGAGTAAGATCAACTAATAGAATCTATCGCTACTGGTTGTGTAAGATAGAGAAATCTCAACCCGAGGACTAAGATTTTTTGTCCAGAACGAGGCTTGCCGAGTTCTGGACAAAAAATCTTAGTCCGAGGGTTGAGATTTCTCTATCTTACACAACCAATAGCGATTGATTATTTTTCTCCCATATCTAACAGTATATTAATTTGAAATAAAGGTAAACATGGACCCAAAACACATACAGGCAATTTGTTGATGGATTGTTGACGTGACGTCATTGTATTGTTGAAGTGACGTCATGCCATTGTTATGAATAGGGGAATCCCCCTGTCTCAACCCTAGGGCAGAGACAGATAAATCTAGCACCGGCAAAACGGGTGATAAATCTGTCAGGTGTGGGAGAAATAATAATCAACCATCTCGAGTTTGGGGACATTTTTTCTCCAACAATGTTCGACGATTATTGTATATGTACTATGACGTCACAATCGAAGATGACGTTGCAAAGTATTGTCACTTGAAATCCTAATCAGAAGATTGACTAATGAAATCACGTACAGGGTGTTTCCCGCTAGTTTGACACCAAAATAGTTTACATCCTCTTAGCAAGTTCATTCAATAATTGGGAGTGGGGAAACCGATTGTGGTTGTGGAAGATTAGTGGTTCTGTTACCTTCGACAAGCGTTAAGGGGACATAACCGAGAATTTCGTGTCAGCAGGCTGGATACATTTTAACAATACCAAAATCGAAGTGAATATATCTTTAAATATACATTCTTTGTCTACATTATTTTGCATAAAACTTCCGCAATGTATGGTTTTCAAAAATGATTTATTAAAGATATAGTCATGCCGAAAAAACTTATGCGTAGTTTCATTTTTAGCAGTAATACGGGGATCCTTATCACAAAAATATTATAACAACTTTTTCTTTTTCAAATGAAAGTGAAGATTACCATTAAAACCAATTTTAAGTATTTGTAGAACTCTTTTAGTGAAAGAGATTTAGGTTACAGCTAACTAGCATTGATTCTTAAGGTCAGAAAAACATGGACGAAACAACGACCTCAGTGCTGGTCTGATTGCTTCATATATTTTTTTTTATTAGAAACCGCTTTGTCGTTTCGTTGGTTTTCAACTAGCTATATTGATTGTATATTAATAGAAATTGATAGGAAACCTTATGAATAATTTAGGTTTGCTATAACGCCTCCTAATGGGAATTAATAGCTTGTTTAATGATACCGATAGCGTAGTCAGGTTTGAATACAGCTCAGAATGAATAATTAAGGTATCTCAATAACGGGCTTTAGGTGAAGACCGTCATACCAACAAGCCTGACACACCTGTTATTGACGGGATGTCAGTGTATCAACCTCACTAAACAAACCAACAACACCAGTTCACCTTTTACTGACGAAATATTTCTGTATAAACGTCACTAAATGGTCCCACAATACCAGCGCACCTTTAACTGACTGGATATCTCTTTATCTACTACACTGACTACAATAACACATACCTCTTACTGACGGGATATCTATCACCGTGGTACACAAACTGACTACACTAACACACATCTCTAACTGACGGGATATATATCACCGTGGTACACAAACTGACTTCACTAACACATCTCTAACTGACGGGATATATATCACCGTGGTACACAAACTGACTTCACTAACACATCTCTAACTGACGGGATATCTATCAACGTGGTACACAAACTGACTACACTAACACACCTCTAACTGACGGGATATCTATCACCGTGGTACACAAACTGACTACACTAACACACATCTCTAACTGACGGGATATATATCACCGTGGTACACAAACTGACTTCACTAACACATCTCTAACTGACGGGATATATATCACCGTGGTACACAAACTGACTTCACTAACACATCTCTAACTGACGGGATATCTATCAACGTGGTACACAAACTGACTACACTAACACACCTCTAACTGACGGGATATCTATCACCGTGGTACACAAACTGACTACACTAACACACATCTCTAACTGACGGGATATATATCACCGTGGTACACAAACTGACTTCACTAACACATCTCTAACTGACGGGATATATATCACCGTGGTACACAAACTGACTTCACTAACACATCTCTAACTGACGGGATATCTATCAACGTGGTACACAAACTGACTACACTAACACACCTCTAACTGACGGGATATCTATCACCGTGGTACACAAACTGACTACACTAACACACATCTCTAACTGACGGGATATATATCACCGTGGTACACAAACTGACTTCACTAACACATCTCTAACTGACGGGATATATATCACCGTGGTACACAAACTGACTTCACTAACACATCTCTAACTGACGGGATATCTATCAACGTGGTACACAAACTGACTACACTAACACACCTCTAACTGACGGGATATCTATCACCGTGGTACACAAACTGACTACACTAACACACATCTCTAACTGACGGGATATATATCACCGTGGTACACAAACTGACTTCACTAACACATCTCTAACTGACGGGATATATATCACCGTGGTACACAAACTGACTTCACTAACACATCTCTAACTGACGGGATATCTATCAACGTGGTACACAAACTGACTACACTAACACACCTCTAACTGACGGGATATCTATCACCGTGGTACACAAACTGACTACACTAACACACATCTCTAACTGACGGGATATATATCACCGTGGTACACAAACTGACTTCACTAACACATCTCTAACTGACGGGATATATATCACCGTGGTACACAAACTGACTTCACTAACACATCTCTAACTGACGGGATATCTATCAACGTGGTACACAAACTGACTACACTAACACACCTCTAACTGACGGGATATCTATCACCGTGGTACACAAACTGACTACACTAACACACATCTCTAACTGACGGGATATATATCACCGTGGTACACAAACTGACTTCACTAACACATCTCTAACTGACGGGATATATATCACCGTGGTACACAAACTGACTTCACTAACACATCTCTAACTGACGGGATATCTATCAACGTGGTACACAAACTGACTACACTAACACACCTCTAACTGACGGGATATCTATCACCGTGGTACACAAACTGACTACACTAACACACATCTCTAACTGACGGGATATATATCACCGTGGTACACAAACTGACTTCACTAACACATCTCTAACTGACGGGATATATATCACCGTGGTACACAAACTGACTTCACTAACACATCTCTAACTGACGGGATATCTATCAACGTGGTACACAAACTGACTACACTAACACACCTCTAACTGACGGGATATCTATCACCGTGGTACACAAACTGACTACACTAACACACATCTCTAACTGACGGGATATATATCACCGTGGTACACAAACTGACTTCACTAACACATCTCTAACTGACGGGATATATATCACCGTGGTACACAAACTGACTTCACTAACACATCTCTAACTGACGGGATATCTATCAACGTGGTACACAAACTGACTACACTAACACACCTCTAACTGACGGGATATCTATCACCGTGGTACACAAACTGACTACACTAACACACATCTCTAACTGACGGGATATATATCACCGTGGTACACAAACTGACTACACTAACACACATCTCTAACTGACGGGATATCTATCAACGTGGTACACAAACTGACTACATAGCACACCTCCAACTGACGGGATATCTATCACCGTGGTTCACAAACTGACTTCACTAACACACCTCTAACTGACGGGATATATATTACCGTGGTACACAAGCTGACTACACTAACACACTTCTAACTGACGGGATATATATCACCGTGGTACACAAACTTACTACACTAACACACACCTCTAATTGACGGGATACCTATCAACGTGGTACACTAACTGACTTCACTAACACACCTCTAACTGACGGGATATATATTACCGTGGTACACAAACTGACTACACTAACACGCCTCTAACTGACGGGATATCTATTACCGTTGTACACAAACTGACTTCACTAACACACCTCTAATTGACGGGATATATATTACCGTGGTACACAAACTGACTACACTAACATACACCTCTAACTGACGGATATCTATCAACGTGGTACACAAACTGACTACTCTAACACACCTGTAACTGACGGTATATCTATCACCGTGGTACACGACCTGACTACACTAACACACATCTAACTGACAGGATATGTATATCCTTGGTACACCAACTGATTACAATAACACCCACCACTAACTGACGGGATATATATTACCGTGGTACACAAACTGACTTCACTAACTCACACCTCTAACTGACGGGATCTCTATCACCGTGGTACACAAACTGACTACACTAACACATCTAACTGACAGGATATGTATATCCTTGGTACACAAACTGATTACAATAACACACACCTCTAACTGACGGGATCTCTATCACCGTGGTACACAACCTGACTACACTAACACACCTCTTACTGACGGTATATCTATTACCGTGGTACACAAACTGACTACAATAACACATACCTCTAACTGACGGGATATCTTTTGCCGTGGTACACAAACTGACTACAATAACACACACCTCTAACTGACGGGATATCTATTACCGTGGTACACAAACTGACTACAATAACACACACCTCTAACTGACGGGATATCTATCACCGTGGTACACAAATTGTCTACACTATCACACCTAACTGACGGGATATCTATCACCGTTGTACACAAACTGACTACATAGCATACCTCCAACTGACGGGATATCTATCACCTTGGTACACAAACTGACTTCACTAACACACACCTCTAACTGACGGGATATCTATCACCGTTGTACACAAACTGACTACATAGCATACCTCCAACGGACGGGATATATATCACCGTGGTACACAAACTGACTTCACTAACACACCTCTAACTGACGGGATATCTATCACAGTGGTACACGACCTGACTACACTAACACATATCTAACTGACGGGATATCTATCACCGTGGTACACAAACTGACTACACTAACATACACCTCTTACTGACGGGATATCTATGCCCGTGGTACACAAACCAGTAATATTACTACATTGAGTGATTGATTTTTTGGAAATGAGAGAATTTAACTCAACACCACTCATATCAACTTATGTAACACCAACATTGCATCATATGTCAAAAATTGAAAATAAAAATTGATATCATATTGACCTTTTTACAGACACCTCTTGCATACGCCCAGCGCTACGAACCATTATGGCGGTCAAGGTTTTCCTGGGGCGGAGGATCTCCTGTTCCGATGGAAGCACAATAGCACCAGATCTGCCGTTAGGGAGCTCGAGGGACATCTCTCCGTTATTGCGCATGCTCTCTTCTCTGCGGCCAAAGTCCTGGTTTGTTAGTCGCCATCAACGACTGGAGAAACTCAGAGATCCTTTGCAATAATTTCAGTCTCATACTTATTTTAGTATGAAATAGTTAAAGTGTATGTAGGGGATAAATAATTCTACTGGTGAATTTAACACCAATTTCATTTGGTCACAACTCCGACAATGAGGCTTGCGTCAAAAAGTGAAATATGGTATAACTGATTGTTCTTTTTTAAATGGCCGCCGATTTTTTTATTTTTTTTTAATTATTGTAAAAGAAAGTTAATTCTACAAACAACAGGCATCTAGTGTTTTTGGCACATTCTTCAGATGCATGTTTGCTTTTGAAATTCATCATTTTTTTTTAATTATAACAAAATCCCGTTACGTGAGATCAAAACGAGACTTAGACGTGATTTTAAACCTCAGATGAGAACATCCTGGAAATCAGGAAACTTGTTTTTATTAAGATCGGCCTTTCATGACATTTAGTTTGAGTACAGGAAATAATTTGATGGTTAATTTTTTATATAAAAATCTTTACCAGGGATTAAAGGGGGGGGGGGGGGGGTCTTAATGTGGGAGGAAGCCGGAGTACCCGGAGAAAACTAACGTGGTTGGGCAGGTGACACCATACCTTTACACGTCCGATCGGAGATTCGAACCCCGGCCGCCTTGGTGAAAGGCAAGTGCGCTATCCACTGCGCCATCCGACAACCCATGAGACAAACGACTCAAGGCAATAAAGAAATATAACTTGAACTAGAAGTTTATTCCCTTCATGCAGTAAGGTCGTAAATAAAATACGTAAATATCAATTAATTATTTCTAGGGTATACGATTATTTCCTGTGGAGTTCGTGTGCATTGTACGGGTGTGCCTTCGGGATATATCGTCGTCATATCAGATCTAGAAGTATTGTGATCCCCTGGGTCATGCATCGAGTGCAATATTGTAATATAAAAATGAAAGATTTATTCATTTGGAGACAACCTTCTGGGTGTTGTTTTCTGTCGATCAGTTATGTATTTGTTTGTTTTATGTATTTAGATTAACATGTAAAGGCCTCACTTGTACAATTTTAGAACCTGTTTATGCAAATAATTACGCTGTGCTACTTCCGACAGTACCTGTATGAATAAAAAAAAAAAAAAAATTATTGCCTGACTTTCAGTAAATTGTCATTGCTTATGACAAATTGAAGGAACTATAATAATACGTAGAAAGACATATGAAGACATTTCTTTCTTTTTGCTCTTTTTGCTCGTTATGATAAGTCTTAAGAACAAAACATGAATGAATCAATTTTATGATAAGTAACTTTTACGGGTTTTTTTCTGGTGACATTTAGAAGAACGGTGCGATCCTTGGAGGTTCTGATGGAAATGTTATAAATCACAATATTTTGTTGAGGTGAGACCTAAAGACGATCTCAAAAAAGATTCCCTGAAACAAAGATTTTCACCAATCAAACTTTAAAAGCAAGTTTCAAAAATGCCATTTGGAACAGAAACTAGCTTGTGATTCTTTTTTTCTTTCAAGGATTGCAAACTGATCCGAAAGAACACATTGTAATTTGACTTGAAAAGGTATTTATTTCTCTTTGACGCGAATTCGTGACATAATCACATTTGAGACATATTTCAATGTTCATGCCGGTTAGAACGCAAACCGATTACAAACATGTTAATATCTGTATGTACCCGGTTTGCGTTCATATCGGCATGAACATTGAAAATGCCCATCGATCTTTAAGATATATTTTCATTTCAAATTGTATAGTTATTATTGATCTTATATAGTTGTTCACTTATATTTCGAAATTTAAATGTCAGTATCGTGAGTGCAAAAGAGATTCCTTGAACAGCCTAGCGTCACCGAAACGAGACAATCGTTAGAAGCAATCATTTTTGTGACGTTAGGCTGTTCCAGGAAGCTCGTATGCACTAACGATACATACACTTAAATATTGAAAGTATAAATATACATTTTAAGATCAATAATAACTAAGGATTTTCAATGTTCAATGTTCATGCCGATATGAACGCAAATCGTTTACATACATATTTACCATAAAACCCTAACGGTAGAACAGGAAAAAGGTCGTGATGTCCATGGTTACATTTCCGTCAGATGACAAACTTCAATCGGAAGCATTCGGTAATTTCCGTCGATGTTTGAGTTTGATGTCATCGTATGATTGGTCCCCGATTACTCTAACAGTATGACGGAAATAACCGAAAAGTTCCCGATTATAAAAATTGTTCTTCTTGTTATTCATTCGTAATAAAAGTTTGGTGGTATTTTTATTTAGATGTTGTACAGCGGAAATATAAATGTAAACTACACTAAATATTAGCTTCATCATGTGATAAAACAATTCCGGCACAAATCCAAAACGGTTTCCGAAATGTGACTGTTCTTGTTATAATGTAAACATTGTCTCTTACGGTCCAGGGCAGTCCGTTTATTAAAAAAAACCAGATAATGTCTGTCTATACAAGTAACGTTATGTCGTTCTCGAAGAATCCGATGAAGATAGAGGTGGATGTATTTTTACCATTGCTTGCTTATTTCTAAGTCAGCATATTACATCCGATTCTTTTGCTTTCCAAATGTACTAGTTTTAAGAATATTTTTTTCCTTTGTTAGTCTTAATCAATGGTTCCGTCTGCAATGCTAAACTCGTCAGTGACATTTTGGTAAATCCGTCTATACCGAATATCTTGATTAGTAAGTTGTCTAATTTGATGAATCAGCAATTTTCAATTCAGTACCGCAGGAAGGACCATAGATTAATAAACAACATCTTGGTATGCATTAGGCAAGAATTCTGGCGAAATAACCGCCGCTATCAATATTTAAAACGCATGGTATTTGGGGACTAATTAGAAATGGAGCGTCATGCAAAAAATCTTGTTAAAATCCCGAGACCTGTAACACTGTTAATTCTATTACTTTTCCATTCCGTGCTTCAATAACGCATCTGAAGCCCTATTTTCCTGCATATTTCAAAACTCCCGAGAACCCACGTGTTTAAATTTTCTAAAAATAAAACTGTTTTAGTGGCAAATATACTCCACTGGAAGAGATGGTGATTACGTAACTAAGGCATGGGTATTAAATATTAATCGTGGACACGTAAGCACGCTCACCTGCCCCCGGGCGCGCGCCTTAAATTGTTCAGGTCTCGCGCATGGTAAATGATTTGTTAAAAGTGTCCGTTTGCTACATGTACACTAGATTAGAACGACATCAGCAACCTATGAACTGACAAATCGGTGACAGTGAAGCCAACTGCCGTAGTTCCGTAAATTTGTAATAACCCATATTTGTGCATAACGTTTCCATAATAATAAAATGGACGGCCGTGTTTTCAATCTCACGTGTCTGCTATCTTTCTTTCTTTGCTTAAACTATTTCGTAGAACAGTTTCATGAAAAAATGCAAGCTACTCAGCATTTAACGTTAGTGTGCAACGTACGAGTCAAATGTCGCGAGGTGAATCTCAGCAATGCGGCCAGATTCAGATTTGAGATTCAGATTAATTTTATTCTCAGAAAAACAAGGACGGCTCTACTATCAAATCAAGGGATCTCAGGTTTTACCTTGTTTCAACATGTACTGATAATGTATGTACACCCACAATCATACAGTTACCGGCCTTTTCTTAATTGCACGAGGCACATATACAGCATTACAGGCGAGACAAAACTTTCAGCCAACAACTTATTTTGGGCCCACACTAAATCTGAGAATATTTATGTTATAATTCACCTGGTGCTTATTTTAATTTATTCTTTCACTTTTGTTTCTAGATGGAAGTTCAAAATATCGACGAATTTGTTAAAAATAAAATTTAAAAATAAAATTAAAAAAATATAACATCAAGTTACATGCATCCTTAAGTGTCAATCATGACATAAGCGCTTACGAACAAAACCTGTACAAGAAAAAAATTGAAACGAAAAATAACTGTACCGCTTTATAACTCTTATATAGCGCATAAGGCAGTCGCACACTTTCTCCACCCCAACCGACACTTCGTTTTCACCTCCGCAGTTTACCGGTTTTGTCCCTGTCTGTTTCAGTTATTTCTCCGCTGTTTTACTCCTTGTTGTTCTTCGTCTCCTTCGTTTCCTCTTTCCATCAGCCCTCCAGTAGATTGTCTCTCCGTTAATGTTTTGTTGGTCTTTCCTCAGTGTATGTCATACCCTTCTCCATTTATAGTGAAATTCTGCCGAAATTAAGCGGGAAACAATGTAATTATCCCCGACAAACCGCACTGTGGTTTTTCGCATATAGAGCTACCTCCCCTTAACTTCCGTTTGGATATAACTGTAAATGACCAGTAGCTCAATTGGTTGGAGCGATAGTTTAACAATCAGTATTCCAGTTTTCGAACCCCTTCTCTTAAACGTCCCGCATGGTGTGGTTTTCTTTTCAGAAATGATTAATTAAAGCTAAAGTCATGACGGAAAACAGTTTCTAATACTTAGTTTTAGTTTTTGGCAGTGGTACGTACGTACGGGGATCCTTAAACGACTTGTACCTTACATAGTTATCTCCTTTTCATATCAATTCATTTTGAATTACAACTATCTGACTGTTCTGTGTGTTCTTGTTGATGTTTCAAATATTGGTGAATTCTAAAATAACGAAATTAACCAAAACCAAATAGCTATACTTCAACTGTATTGTACAGGTTTTATTTTCTTGTTGTAAAAATATGGTAGCATACACCCTTAAGTGTCAATGTTGACAAAAGCGTTGACGAATAAAACCTGTCTTAACCACGAGACCCACATTTCCGTTCAAAGTAAAGAGATTTTCTGACTACGCATGGTTTGATTCACTAAGTTGTTAAAGCATAGTGATGTTGAGACAGCTACTTGCAGGCCGTGTACACTTATTTGTTTCACAGAGTTCGTTTTATCCATAAAAAAGTGCAGTTATATAAACATGATGGTCCAGTTTATAAAGATTTCCTGATAATAAAAGTGTTCGGTAAAGACAGGTTACGTTAAAGAACCGGTTTACACAGATTGCCGGATAATAAAAGTGTTCGATATAGACAGGCTACGTGAAGATCCAGTTTATACAGATTTACAGATAATAAAAGAGTTCGATACAGACAGGCTACGTGAAGATTCAGTTTACACAGATTGCCGGATAATAAAAGTGTTCGTTATAGACAGGCTACGTGAAGATCCAGTTTATACAGATTTACAGATAATAAAAGTGTTCGATATAGACAGGCTACGTGAAGATCCAGTTTATACAGATTTCCTGATAATAACAGTCTTCGGTTAAGACATGTCACGTTAGAGATTCAGTTTATACAGATTGCCGGATAATAAAAGTGTTCGGTATAGACAGGCTACGTGAAGATCCAGTTTATACAGATTTACAGATAATAAAAGAGTTCGATATAGACATGCTACGTTGAAGATTCAGTTTACACAGATTGCCGGATAATAAAAGTATTCGGTATAGACAGGCAACGTGAAGATCCAGTTTATAAAGATTTCCCGATATTAAAAATGTTCTGTATTGACAGGTTACGTTGGAGATTCAGTTTATACAGATTGCCGGATAATAAAAGTGTTCGGTATAGACAGGAAACATGAAGATCCAGTTTATACAGATTTACAGATAATAAAAGAGTTCGATATAGACAGGTTACGTTAAAGAACCGGTTTACACAGATTGCCGAATTATAAAAATGTTCGGTATAGACAGGCTACGTGAAGATCCAGTTTATACAGATTTACAGATAATAAAAGAGTTCGATATAGACAGGTTACGTTGAAGAACCGGTTTACACAGATTGCCGGATAATAAAAATGTTCGGTATTGACATGCTACGTTGAAGATTCAGTTTACACAGATTGCCAGATAATAAAAGTATTCGGTATAGACAGGCAACGTGAAGATCCAGTTTATACAGATTTCCTGATATTAAGAATGTTCGGTATTGACAGGTTACGTTGGAGATTCAGTTTATACAGATTGCCGGATAATAAAAGTGTTCGGTATAGACAGGACACATGAAGATCCAGTTTATACAGATTTACAGATAATAAAAGAGTTCGATATAGACAGGTTACGTTAAAGAACCGGTTTACACAGATTGCCGGATTATAAAAATGTTCGGTATTGACATGCTACGTTGAAGATTCAGTTTACACAGATTGCCGGATTATAAAAGTGTTCTGTTTAGACAGGTTCCGTTGTACTTTCCAATTGTCAAAGTAAAATCAATACCGATATACACGTCCCGAATATTTGCAAAATTTGCAAAATCTTATACAGTTCATCCCGTTATGTCAAAGTATTGGGAACATTAATAAACTTCGAAATTTACTTGATATACGGGTGTACGTTTATCTGAGTTTAAATATCACTTTTTGCAAAATATCGCATCTTAACTGCGGTGTTTTCTTCGACAGACCACCAAAATTGAGAATAAACTCTATAATTTAATGTCATAGACATGACGAATACGATTTTATTTATTTATTCTAATAAATAACCATGAATATATTGTATATACATATAATTAGTTTATGACCTCATAAACTAAAAATATATCGTTAACAAGCAAGAAATCAAATTATTAAGCAACAAACTTCAATTGATCTAAAAACCAATTCTGAGATATATAAGATTTAAAGAAACTCAGCCTGGTTGCATTGTACTATAAAATGTCCATGTTAAATCCTTCACAATGGCGTTCTTATTCCAAAAAATCTAATGCAGATAACCTTACTCGACGTTGCGTGCGATAAATATTTAATTTACAGTGTTATATAAATCTTACGAGTCGTACCAAAATCTGGATTCAAAAAAAACGGAATTATCAACATTTCCTCTTCATGAGTTAGGAATGACTCTCGGGGGACATTTTGGATTTTACCCGCATCAGTCTCCGGAGTGGTGTAATCGCGGTGTTAGTAAAACCGTGTATATATACGTTACGTGGAGGTCTCCAGTTACTAGCTGTTATCTTAGGTACGAGGCCATTGTTATATAAATATGTTTTGCTTTAAGATACATATCAAATCTAAACGACGATATCCTTAGGTTTTATGTAGTAGTGAAAAAAATAATCGACATTTTGACGTAACTGCAGATCAGAGATGAAAATGGACCAAGACGATTTTTTGAACCCCAGTTTTTAGTCAGACTGTTAAATCAACATTGAAGGATGATCCAATATAAGGATTCGATTTTTTGGAAAGGGAGGTGGGGCATATTTCTGCACAGGACACCTTAAACTATAGCCGCATTTGTTTATCGCGATCCAAACGATTGGACCAGAGTTGTTCGTTTATGAAATAAGGTCAGACCCAGTAATCTGATGCTGCTTTCAGGCGAGCATGAACATTTGCTGGTCCGCCAGGATTTATACCCGAAAATGTTACATTTTAAAACAGACAAACCGGTTGAACCGGATACGCGAAATGGACCTATTACTTTGTCCTTCAAATGGAAATCGCAATCACAGATAAATAATTTCTAATAAAACGATGTTTAATGATTGCTTACAGATGATGGTAATTCTGCGTCTTGTGACATCCTTGACTTTTAGTCCGTCACTGCTGTCATTCTTGTTGCGAAGCCTCATTTGACATCATCAGGTGATGACCAGCCCTCTTCAGATGTTTCGACCCTAAATCACTACATCCTCCGGCTGGTGGGACAGTAGTGGTGGCCAAACCACTACTAGTCTATGTCGGCTTCCACATCAGTTCTTCTCGTTTGTGCCATACCCAGCACTATGCTCTCTCTGCAGCTTCTCCCAATCGTCTGATGGCGGTAGCTCTTGCCCTCCCAGTGTTCTGTCGACTGTAGTGTCCTCCAAACTGACTGTGCGGGGAAACCTCTACAGCCAACCTCCACTGGAAAGAGCCATACTGTCCATCCTCTGCTCCTGCACTTTTCCATTAGCTCATCATACTTGGCTTTCTTCCTCTCGTGAGCTTCCTGGCAGCCTTCCTCCCATGGTACGGTGAGCTCTATGGCGATGAGGTGTCTGGATTGCTCTGTCGATATTACTATGTCAGGCCTCAGCGTTGTTTCCACAATTCCGGGAAACACAAGCTACCTGTCAAGGTCAACCTTCATTTCACATGTTGGCGCCCGTTCCAAGATGATTGAGGTGCTTCAGGGCTTTATTGTGGTTTTCTCCCCTGGTTTCACAAACTTGATACCAGCCTGGTTTATTCTTACACCAGTTCTTTTCTTCATTTTCTCCACTTCAAGGATATCTGCTAGGACCCGCAAGACGTTGTCGTTCCTCCATCGGTATCTACACTGTCGTAGTGCTTCTTTGCAACCAGACAAGATATGAGCCATTGTTCCTCTTCCTCCGCATAGTTTGCAGCAAGGATCCTCCGTAAATCCCCACTGATGCAGGTTAACAGGAGATGGTAGCGTGTCATATACGGATCGTAGCAGAAATGATATCCGGAAGGGCTCTATTCTCCATATTTCAGCCCACGTCATCTTCCTCTCTGGGAGATTCCATCTGGTCCATGTTCCCTATTTGCTGAGTTCCACAGATTTCCCTCTCCTCCTTTCCTCCTCAATCCTTCTGATTTCTTTCTGTCCCATTTGCCGTCTTTCTGATGTTTGCCTTCTCCCACTGCTGGAAATGAGAGAAGCCAACTCCTTGTCTTCTGACGCAGGTGTTCCCGATGATATCCTTCAACTCAAGCATACTCTCTGCTTCACCAACTGCAGTGCTTTCTGACCACTTTCTCCCTGTTCTTGTCTGTATCACTGTCTCGCTGATTTTCACGTCTTTGGAGTCCCTCAGAGTCATCACCAGCCTGCATTTTGCTACTTTGAACTCTTCAACGACCGATTTGAATGGTAGTTGTAGTTTTGACGAACAACTATACAGCCCAAATGATGTGAAATAGATAAATAAAGTTCTTGTATCTATACTACGTTTAATTGACGTTAAATCAATAGGTAACCGTCGGCACTTTCCGTAAACGAGAAATACATTTTCTCGTTTACGGTGCCGACGGTTTCCGATTGGACGTTAACTTTAACTCTCATTGTATACTGCCACGAGAGGGCCACGGATTTAATGCTTCCGTTGACCGTAACGGATAAGCTTTGATATTCCTTTTGTTCAAAAATTAAAGTCTAGGGTTAGGTCCTTATGAAATGGAGTTTCTTTTTTAGATCAATCAATCCCTGTATAGAAATATAAGGGCGAAATTTAATATTTTATCTAAACTGTAGCTCTTATTTTCGAAATACCTACCAGGTAGTTACAACTTTATACTTACATCCGACCCTATTAAAGTAACACGTGCGGTTTAACCTGATACTTTTGTGTTTACACGTGTGTTTAGCCACGTGCGTTAAGTATAACACCTTATCGTATTAAAAGTAAGATGACGTTGCGCTCACATCGACCCCATTAAGAGTAAAACGTACGAGTACATCAAATTGTACATGGATAACATGTGCACTTACACGCGATTCTTCTATGGGAAACCCATTACTTACACGCACGATTACACCTGATAGTTATACGGGTAACAAGTGGTGTTTAACCTGATCCATGTGATCCTTCCAAATATAGCACGAGTACGTGCTTTCCCTGACTCTACAAGGAGTAACACGTGCACTGTCATCTTATCCTACTAGAGCGAGCACGTGACATCATAAATTCAACTTGATATTATTGTGCTTACACGTGCACTCGTGAGCTCACACCGACCTTACGAGGAGTAAAACGTGCGCTTCCATCTAATCCGACTTTAGGTAATACACGCAACTCTCACAAAACCCTACTAGAGGTAACAGAAGCGATATCATCTTATCCAGACCACCCATGCTTGTAACGTAACCCTACTCGGAGTAAAATGTTGGCTCAAACCTGGCTGTGCTAGGAGTAGCACGTACGCTTACGTAGAACCCTATTAGTGTAACACGTGCACTTACACCCGATCCTACCTAGGGAAACACGTATGGGCGTTTACATTTGATTCTTCTAGAGGTAACACATGCGCGTACACCTGTCCCTAATAGTAGTAACAGATGCGCTTACATCTTCTATTAGAGATGCACGTGCGCTAAAAGGAAGCACGTGCTTTTACAGCTTCTCCTACTATAGAGGTTAAAATTCGCTTACACTTTACCCTCATACAGGTACCACGTGCGCTTTTACTTGACTCTACTGGAGGTAACACATGCGCTTACAGCTCCTACTAGGAGTAACACGTGCGCTCACATCTTCCGTAGGTAGAGGTAACACGTGCGCTCACATCTTCCGTAGGTAGAGGAAACACGTGCGCTCACACCTGTCTTTCAGGTAAATGATACCACTGCATTAGTTACAATCGCGAAGGAGAGTTCGAGTATTCTCCCTTCTATATAGAAAATTGAGCAACCACAGGGAGTTTTTTTACTGGTTTAGAGTGATTTCCCTTGTCAAGTTTTCCATAGGCTTCAAAAATGACTTATTTTGGTGCTGTTCTTTTGTAATTCAAGGATGGCGTCATTGGTAAAGTAAAGGCTTTGCAAAGTTAAGGTCTTGCGTTCGATCCTGCAGTTTTTTATGTGTTTTTTTTTCTCAAACAACTGTAATTTTTTTAAATGCGTTTGCAACATTTTGAAAAGAATGTTAATATTCCACAATAGTAAAAGTGACTAATGAGTGTTGGTACCCGACCTTTAAACCTTTATGCACGCTTATCAGAGCCAAGTATACATGCATGTAGCAGACACGTGCACCTGATTCTGCAATGGAATACACGTACGGAAACGCGCGCATACAAACACACCTGTATATTTCCGCTCTTGTATGTTAGCATGCGTATACATGTAGACAGACGACTGACACAGGATCATATACACGTGCTTTTGTGCATATACACACATATCTATACTTATATATGTCCTGGAACAAGCGCATATGACTCTACACGGGATACTTTTTTGTTTGAGATAGATATTTTTTTATTTGTGATATTTCATATTGATGCAAATGGGAAGGGGAGAATCCATAAAAAACCGTTTAACTAATTCATTATTTATCCCCATTTTCCATTAGTTGCTGCTACAGTATGCGTGTATCCAGTATATATAGCTATATATAATAGGACTGTGTCTCTAACTGATCACGTGACTCGATCAATTAGTCATCAATAATTGATTCCGTACAGACGATACAGACGTAAAATAGAGTTTATATGTACAACATGACTAAATTGATTAAAAGCGATACTGATGTTTAACAAAACATACAAAGAAAATAGTCGTACTGTCAATGCTTAAACGGGGCAACAGGTGTATATTTGTTTATTAGACATTTAAAGCGGTTTTAAATAAAAAAAGTGTTGTACATATTTTGTTTGACAGTATTTACCAATGTTATTGCACAAAAACGTCTTTTACCTATTTATGTTTTGTTTAATTGAAGACCAAATAAAAATGTTGTTTGTTTCCGGTTACCCGACCTACCCTATTTTTGTATCTATCCTAAATTTTAGTCCTATTCAACCAGACGCTTAATCACTTGCCTCTGTTCGGCGTAGCTTGCGCAGACAAAAGGAGTCTGGTTGAAACAATACTAGCTTAAATTTCGGTTCGACCGGTGTCACGACTAATTAGCCGCAATATGCCGAGTCGGTACACCCTGCTCGAGTCATTTCACCATTATAGATCTCTAATACGACTGGCAGTCAGAGGGACGGGTAATATTAGTGGATTGGAGAGTTGTTTTCAGTGGCCTCGAGTCGAAACGCCGGTCATTTGCACTCTTTGTCTGACACGGGAAACAGAAATTTTCGCCGGAAAGCTTGCAAAATAAGTTTTCAATTAGGCCTACTGCTCGTGTTCAAAACAAACTCAGCATGTATGGTAAATTTGTAGATATGTTTAGGTAAAAAATATAATTACAAAAATATTGAAGATATTTTCGTGTATTTGTTAAAATTATATTACAAGTAACATATGTGTCATATTGATAAAATACTTATATTCTTTTTTGTCTTTCAAATAATGGTTTCATATAAGGACATATTCGCGATGCAATATTTGTATATGTGTTTATTCTACTAAATGCTGCTTATCTGTTTTCGTGTTTCAGATATATTCTATGCATGCTGTCGATAATGTATTAATAATTAACTGAAAAAATCATACACCCCATAAGACTATCTGTCCATATAATTCCCATTTGTTCTACGAGAATAATGAATAGTTTATAAACACAGATGTGTTTAACTTTATTCAGGACACTATCGAAAATGTTAACCTGGACACTGGCCAATATCATGACTAATTGATTTCGTTAATTGGTCGTGTACATTAGTAATAAGAGATATGAATACTTACAGTAACAATCCATCTATAGCATACTGCCATCCTGGTACGAAATACAAGCCGCTTCCTACCGACTTGGCTAGGTAGAATTTTCTCTTTAGCTCATTCGGAAGAGCGTAGGACTAGTAAACCGGAGGTCCCGGGTTCGACTCCTAGCGGAGGCATTATTGAAATCACGATAATGACCTCCGTTACAATATATTTGCATTCTACTGAAATCTAGCCGTATTTTCACTCTCATACGAGGGGTAGTGGAATGCTAATATAGAATATAACTCTTAAGGAAGTCAATTCTTTAAAACTGGAATTTGTAGTAGCCTTGACACCAGACTTAGACATTTTGACATATAGATGTTCCCACACCACACATCTAAAGTCTGGTGCCTGGATTTGGTAGCAAAATTGTTTACCTGCAGTGTCAGTAGTTTTACTTGCTCAAACATAGTCACCGTATAATCTCTTGTACATATTTAACCTATGAGGAGTCGGATGGCTATCGGAAATAAAGAAACTGAAGCTGAAACTGAATGTTGAGTTCTTGTTAATGTGTTTCTCTATGCTTTGTATTGTATTGTATTGTATTGTATTGTGTTGTATTGTATTGTATTGTATTGAAATTAAAATTGAATTGAATTTTACGGCAAAACTCCTGGAAAAAGGACTGCATCAGTAATAGCGCTGTTTACAGAAGCTCGTTAATTAGACGTATACATTAAACAGTACCTCTCTCATCAGACTACTGAGTATTTAGACGAACCTTCTAATCCAAACTATTGCTGTAATCCTGTTTCTTATTTTCAAGATCAATTTCGATCATAAAACTGAAAAACTACCATTACAACCTTTGTATTCTGACCGCCTGTGTAATATTACAAATACATGTACCTGTATAAAGTGTCACAACGTGTCGGATTGGACAGGTTTTCTATATGTTATACTTCACCAAGACCAAAATAGCTTTAATGCGGACTAAGGTTTTAATGTGCAAAATGTATTTTTGGTGATTCTGAATCAATCTATATTTCATATGAACTGGATAAACATTCATATAGTAGTTTTCTTTCCCAATTTCATTTTTTTTCCGAAAATTATTATACTTTGAAAAATAATTTCAAAAAGGAAAACATAAGAGAAAAAATATATGTTTAACAGGTCAATTCGTCAAAAGGAGGAGCATCTGAATTCAATGAGAAATCGCTTTGAAGATTGAAGGTCTTCACACAGGGAAAAGTTGACTCACGGCAAGACAAATGCAGTTTTACATTTTTGTTAAATAGCAGATTAAAATATATTATTTGGAAAATGTACTTTCTACGCGTAGCTTAAGGGTCCCTGTTCCATTGCATTGTGGTTTTTCCTATATACAGTAACCTCCCCTTAACTTCTGTTTGGATATAACTGTAGCGTAACTGACCAGAACACATCTGTTGACGAGGAAGCTCAATCGGTTAGAGCGATATAGTATATCAATCATAAGTCGAGGTTTCGAATCCCGGTCTAGCCCCGCTGAGTTTTTTTTGTTTTTTTACATTCAGAACACCGTTGTTAATTATATTTTGTTTATTTCATGTTTATTATTTCTCATCGAATCCCCTTAAGGTACGGTTTTATTTTCAGAAATAATTTATCAAAGTTATAGTCATACAAGAAAAAACAGTTTCCCCACATTTAGTTACAGTTTGTGGCAGTGGTACGGGGATCCTCATTTAAAAAAAAAAAAAAAAAAATTACTATTTTTTTTTTTTTACATTTTTTTGATTTACCGACCTTGATAAATAATCTTATATACCAAGAAACATATGTGCTTTCGGCAACTCTTCTCGAAGAAAAAATTGAAGCATGGCTTGATAAGCTGGCACAAATTAAATTGCAAGCAAACTCGCTTAAGAATAAGATTATTTGCTCGTTCAATCGTTTGGTGTTATTTTAGTTTATCGACTAGTTGGTTATTCAGATAGCAGAATTTACCTGATATTACGATCAATAGAACCACATGTACATTAGCACACAAAAAATTAACAGCTACACTCAAATCAATTAAGTTTTTTAATGGGAATAATGTGTTTTAATATTGATATAGACACAACGCTTATCAAGAACAACATATCACATATCCATACCAAATTGTAATTTCAATGGTAAATAATGGAAACGAAAATATACACAGTACAATGTGAATAAAATGTTTTAAAATAATTCTACACAACCAAAATTTGAAGAACTTTCTAATCAATATATTTTTTTAATTAGTTATATCAGTTAACACGAACTGAAAGAGTTGCTATATCACTTCAGATCTTCGAGGGTTTTAATTTTTAATTTGAAATGTGTCAGTTTATTGAAAAATCGATATATTGAATCCGATTATCGATCCGTCTATTGTCAGTTTTCGGATCAGATGTTAAATTAACAATGGATTTCACAGGCTTATGCAACGCATGTGTCCATATGGCGAGTCCTTATGGACCCTAAATATCGCCTTATATCGCACTAAGCTAGTACACCACTAATTAACCAATCAGTGATACGGTAACAATAAAACACATTCTTCAATTGATATCCAATCAAAATGCTCGATTCAATTCAACTTCAATGGATTGTTTTCAACACTGACACATTTGTTTTGGGAGTATAAGGTGTTATCGTATATCCCGATTAAGGAAAAAAAATCCAATAGATCCTTGTTATACATTTGGAAAGATATCTAATAATTTCCAAGTCCGAATGAATTCGGTTTCATGGTGTATTGTTCAAACATAACATCATACTGACAAGCCGAGTTTAGAATCCGTTGCGGGTAGGAGGTCCAGTTATTATAAATATGCTATTATGAATTATAATCCAATAATATTTTTTTTGTCCTAAAATCACAGTTCACTGTAAGCTCGTACACGTGGTCTGTCCCATTTACACTGCCACGTGCACACACGTTCTTTGGAGAAACAAAAGAAATAAGAAATAATGCACTATGAACAATGATCGATTGAGCAAGTCACCAGTGAGATTAATACTATTATGATATGAATAACTGTGTCATATGTATTCTTCCCGATGTTCGTGTTATTTTTATAGATGGATAATATGCGCGTTAAAATCATGCACATTCCCACAAACCTTACCGCACATATTGCACTGCCACGGTGTGTTGACGTTATGGAGGCCCATGTGTAGATAATAGAGGGTCCTGTTAGGGAAAATGATTTCACAGTATTTACACATGTGCAAATCTTTGTTTTTCATTAAAGCTGACATGATGTTTGGTTCCTTCCCGTCTGATGCCATATACGGGCATCCGACAAGTTGCGATGCTGACCCAGATGCTACAATTTCCGGTGTCTTGAACCCTAGCAACCCTTCGAGACT
This sequence comes from Mizuhopecten yessoensis, assembly GCF_002113885.1. Lineage (NCBI taxonomy): Eukaryota > Metazoa > Mollusca > Bivalvia > Pectinida > Pectinidae > Mizuhopecten > Mizuhopecten yessoensis. The sequence continues at coordinate 165,238 of NW_018479995.1, read as the reverse complement.
GTCCTTACCATGCAACGTCTTTCTGGTTGTTAAGGTTGGGTCCGATAACTGTCCTTGATTCAAACTTTCGCTTACTTTACTATTCTGTCCTTCGTTTGATTTTCTTTCCTCGCGAGTAGTCTCTTGTGGTCGACATGGCTCCTGCGCGGCAAAAATGAAATCTGTTGGTATTCCTGCCATCTGACTGGCGGAAGGTAAACATCCTGTTGATGCCGCCCGTTCGCTAGTTCCCGGGAATTCTTGACAATTCACACTAGGGGCGCTTGCACTTCGTGTCCAGCCTGGCTCATGTTGACCCTCAGGTAGTTGATAAACACCTTCCGTAGTTACGTTGTTTCTAGCATGGTTACCGTGCACCTGACGTAAGGTTTCGTCACTCTTTGGTGGTAACTGAAATTGAGGTTCAGTAAATTGAGTGTCGTTTTCTTTCTCGCGTTTATCTGTCTGGGGGTCGACACGTGGCGTACGAAGGTCAATGGACACGTTAAGGTCTAAAGGTCCATTGTTTTCCTTTCCACTGGACGTACTTCCAAAAGAAATAGTTTTCTTAGCTGCTAAGTCCAAAGGTTCATTAGTATCGATATCCAGCGATGTCCTGATCGAACTCTCGTGATGTCTCCGAAATCTTGCGTTGTCCAGAGTCTCTTGAATGCGGCTATTCAGGCGCATTGCTTCTGTGACTGATGACGCAGATTGACTCACCGACGTCTCATGATCCCTCATGTGCGTTAGCACGTGCATTGCTAGGGCATCCCGGTTTACAAACGATTGTCCACAATGATCACAGTAAAGGACTTCCGTTTGTAGTGTCAATAGTCTGTCATGCGCATATGGTGAGAAGTATTTCATGACGCGGGAGGATGAAGGCGGAGACGGAGTTTTGTTGTACTGAGCTGAACTTACGGCAGGCTGTGATGACGTCATACCATCCGAATGACGCGACATCACGTGCATAGCCAATGAATCCTGGTCATCAAATATTTGCTCGCAGACGACACATTTTCTACCTTCCTTGATCGCTGCACGTATATTATCAATTCCAAAAGGTTCTGAATGGTTTGTGTTATTGTTATTTTTAGCCAAAACAGACTGAAGATATTCGTCCTTTTCTGCATGTGACGTTACATCGATGTAGTACGCCTGATGAAGTCCGGGAGGAGAGCTCGTGTCTATCTTTACCCTTCCGTGCTCCTCTGGTGATCCTGTGATTGACACCGGGGACTTTGAATGGTCGCCGTTGGTCGTGCCAGTTCCCGAATTCAACATGTTCATTTCCGCCGACGATTCTCCGCCATTTAACAATTTACAAGACTCGTTTTTCACGCGCATCATCACGTGCATGGCGTAGGAATCTCGATTTCCAAACACCGTGCTACAACAGTCACATTTAAATGACGGCTGCATCAAATCTCGGCTGCTGAAACCGGAAGCTGCATTTAGGAAATAGCTATGTAGGGCATTTTTACTAAGACTGTTTGACACCCGCGTGCTTAGGTCCCTATCAACCGTTGCTAGGCCGGGGTGTGAATTATGACAAGATGTATGATTGAAGAAATCTTTCAAAGTTCTAAACCGCGCGAAACAAACTTGACAAGTATGGCGGGCAAATCTACTGGACTGACGACGATTGCTAGGCACGTGCTTATGCACGAGAGATAAATGAATCATGAGTTCATTCTCAGTGTCAAAAGCATCATCACACAGCAGGCACTGAAACTTACCTAGCTTTCCTAGGATTTTTGAACCCTCTGAATTACTCCTGTCCGAGTGTTGGCCGTCCCTCGGAGTTCCTGTGACGTAATCATCAGCGAATATTTCGACGTCACTAGCTTCAGTCACATTGTAACGTTTCCGTTTCTCTGATATGGTTTCCGTGATTCCGTCCAATGATTCTTTTCTTTTTTCACCCCGTTCACTCTCCGGTCTCGATGAAATCTCGGAGAGGGGGTCTGAAGAACATGACAACTGTTCTGTGCACGTTTTACCAAACTGCTCGCAGCCAAAATCTTCCAAAGGTTCTTGTTTGATATGTATTTGAAGTTCACCAGCTAACTCCATTTTGATTTTAAAGAAAGTTTATTTCCTTATATAAACACAATTATTTTCTTGAAAGAAGGAAAGAAAGAAAAACCTTTCACAGAAAGTTTCTAAATCCTTTTCAACAAGTTGTAAAATTCCGGATTCCGTAGTTAATGTGTGCGATTTTGCTCCTTTTACTAGCGCGCCTGTTACGTCACAGATATCTCTTAACAAAATCAATTTTATATAATCCTTCCCAAGGTCGCGTTTCACAGCATGACTGTATATTTTTAAGTCTGATAAAATGTTTTTTCCATCATCCTCGAATATTTAAAACAGGATTTCCCGTTTCAGTGTTAATAGTTTGAGAAATACTATGTAGATTTTAGAGAGTTATACGAAGTCTCTTAGTGTCGGGGTACCATTACCTCTCGCTTCGTATAGTCTGCTGGTACTGAGCTCAATATACCGTCTGTGTTAGTCCTAACCACGTTTCTATCGCCTAAAACTCTATGCTGATAAATAATTCACATGAATTCCTTTCCCGTAGTAAATTATTAGTTTCACTGCATTCTTAATCATTTTACTCCATGAAGGTTATTTGAAAAGCGTCCGCCGCACCATGAATAATTAATGTCGGTAGCGCGCTTGCGTCTATAGGAGTCGATATCACATACAAGGGGCTTACAGGGCAGGAACCAGGTATTGTTAGACGGAAACAATACACCTGAGTAGCGAAGCGATAATATTTTAGAAAACAGCTGGTTAATTCTTGTGTAGTATTTGTAAACTAAAGTTTCAACATACAAATTAATATGAGCTTTGTATCGATGAGGGAAATGTGACTACAAATTTTGTGAGCTGACTGTATGTATTGATGTGGGCGGGCGAGTTACATTCGTGTTGAATGTTAAAGAATCCATTATTGGCAACAGTATAAATAATTAAACGTACCTTTAATTACACGTCACCTGAGTCGTGTCACTTGCGCACATGTAAAGAAAAAAATAGATTATTTCCAAGATATGCGCATGCGTAGTGTCCTGTGCAAAAAGAGCCTTACATCCGGTCCGATATAAACTGTAAACTAGATCCCTATTAAGGCCTAGGTGGGAATTAAATTTTGCAACGCGGTAATAGCATTGTTATAAAAAGAAACACCAAGACATTTATATATTTATTTCATGTAAAATCTAAGGATAATTCATGATGAAGTTGATACCGTATTTTTACACCAACAAAACAGCATATGGTCTGCCGTACTTAATATCGTATACCTACTCTGGGGCTCTCGATAAATCTATTATCTGTGAAAGGTAATGAGATACTTATACAATGATATACATGTGTTATCCAACTGTCCTTGATATACCTGCCAACAGAACATATAAGTGGTTGTGGCGCCATCTGTGATCACGTATTAACGTGATATGCACTCCCAACAGAGGTAAATAGTAGCATTAGTTTACTGAGGATAACAAAGTGACTGCACTATTTAATGCACCTGTAAGTGCACATTTCGTTTTATTTACAAACATAAATTATAAATTGTACAATCCGATAATAATAATAATAATAATAATAATAATTCAAGGTTTTTATATACCACTTTATCACAACCTAGTTCGTAGGTCGTCTCAAAGCGGTTCACAAATTATTATCCGTGGTTATAGGGCTTGCAAACAGCCAATATCTTTCTCAACTCCCTGGGGAGCATACAGCCGGTACTGCCATTTCGCCGCTCACAGCTAGCATTCAACAATTCTAGTACTGCCCAACCGCGTACTCATTTACAGCTGAGTAGACTGGAACAAGCGGAGTAAAGTATGTTGCTGAAAGAGACAACACAGTGCCGTGACTTGACTCGAACCCGCGTCCCTTCGGTCACGAGCCCGGCGTCTTACCACTAGAGTTGCAAACTTCTGGTTGTATCACGGAAACACGTATACAATACCCATGTATCGTATACATGAAAACACATACTGCACTATCGAAGTACACCTGTACACTGCACTCCTAAAGAACAATCGTGCAATGCATTATGGAAGTTCACGTGCAGGGTGTTCAATGAAAATGCACGTAAATGCTACACTGTTGAAATACACGTGTGTACTGCACAATGGAAATACACGTATACACTGCAATTTTGAAGTACACGTGTATACTGTGAGTTGCAGTGTAACTTACATGAAGGATGTATAAGTATGAAACAACAGTTACATTTTTTACGTTCTATTTTATCGAAGTGCGTGTGTGTAATATATAAATGGAAGCACACGTGTATTATATACTGATGAAGCTTTTACGTACATAAACACACTTGTACACTGCACTATGGAAACACGTGTACTTTGCACTATTGAAGAAGATGTGTATACTATTGAAATACACGTGTTTATTTCATTTTGGAAATACACGTGTATAGTGCACTATAAAAATACATCTTTTCACTGCACTATGAAAGTTCACGTGTATATTGTGTTATTGAAATTCACACGTACACTGCATAATGGAATATACACGTGTACACTGCAATTTAAAAATACACCTTTACACTGCCCTATTGAAATACACACGTACACTGCACTATTGAAATATTTTGAATCTTATAGGACATGTACATTTTATGTTAAGGTGAAGAGTACCAACACGTATTCTACATTATGTGTGCATTCACTAAACATATACAATGTAACGTTTTCCTGTATTACGTCTTTCAATGATATTTAGAAATGTGCAAATAGATTTAACTGAATGATTTTTATATTTCCATAGTAAATATTTTAAAATAAAAATTATTATTAGAAAAAAATAAAAATGAAAAAACATTAGCTATATAGATCGATCAACTAGCAAAGTAACTATCACGTGACCTTGGTTGCTGTCCGGAGTCACTCGTATCAATTGATGAAGAGTGCCGGAATCAGCCGAGGTTAGCCGAATGATCCGGAGTTGGAAAAGTATGTAACAAGTATCCAACTTATGGAAACAGGGAACAAAAAAAACAGTTAACAAATTTAGCCAAATATATTAAACTGAGTAATAAGAAAAGAAAAGACTATGTACCTATATAAAGAGGGATGTCTCTCTACACTATACCAATGGGTATGTGAGTGTGTATTTGTGTGTGTTGGTGTATTTGTGGGGGTGTATATGGGTGTGAGTGATTGTATTGTTTATCCTTGTATATATGTTTATTTTGAACTGATGAGCCGTAAGGTTCAATGTAATAAAGAACTGAACTGAGCTTTAAACTCGTTTTCTATAAACACGTTTTCTGTTATCACGTGTGCTGCACGATAATGCGTCATTTACACGTGTTCTGAGCTGTGCTGTAATTACCCGCGCCCTGTTAACACGTATTCTGTATGGCAAGTAGACATGTACTGTCAACATCTGTACATTGATCACGTGTACTGTACTGTTAAAACGTGCACTGTAAACATATGTACTTTAATCACGTGTACGGTAAACATGTGTATTTTAAAAACGTTATGTTATTGTTGTTTTCGTTGTAATAAATAATAACAAATTGTACATAAATAAATACATCATTGATCGCATATGATACTTGGCCTCGTGATTAGTGCTAATTGAGGATTTACACGAAAATAATTATCACGTGGTTTGTAAGTAATCATATACAGCATACCACGTACGTAATACGACCGTATTCTGATATAAGAAAGTTCAAATTTTACAGATACATGTACCTAAATATGTGTAGATGTATTTGCTTACATTATATAGCAGTTAAGTGAATGCGGCCATGATTTTACTTGCATAAGTTTGGAATGCATTGCGCACTTACGAATACTGCAGTTATTATGCTACATATGTAGTAGGACTTGTATTACAATGTTTAAGTAAAAAAGGGGTAGGTAGCAAGCCATATGGTGAGAAAATGGATGGACCAAACAAAAGGCAGTGAGCATGCATATTTAATTTGTTCAAAATAATTAAATATTGATAACTTTGATAAAAGATGGCAATCGCAATGCTAATGTCAGTGCGATAAAATGCGAACACATTAAATATTTAAGGGAGAATTGCTATTAATTATTGATTGGGCAGAAGGCAAAGCCGGACTCACATGAACCCAGCTTCTCCGGGTAGGATTTTAGTTTGCAAACGCCTCGTCCATTCATCAGACGCAAGAGTTATATTTTTGTGGTTTAATGTGAATATTGTATAATATTTCAGCCCTGATATTATATATATGCGTGACCGTATACATTATATATATATATATATATGTTTTTGTAAATTGACTGGGAATTATTGTTAACATGTGTTATGCTTTTTTTAAGGTGGATGGTTTCGTTATATAAACAGTTCAATTTTAAGATAATTTAAAAATTTATATTATACCTTGCTTAACAAGTTGACTGTATCAAATTATTTGCGTTATCTCTTCATCACCCCGAAATCATTATTTATACATGGAGATATATATCTATTTATGATTGATGTATATTTCATAAGTTGTTGTTTTTGACTCCAAGACTACTTATCGTTGCAATTCTTTTCTTGCAGTATTTATTCTCTGTAAACAATAAATCTCCAATATTTAATGTCTGTCTCGGTAAATTCTCGCAAGATATTGAGATTCGCCATCGGCTGACTACAATCATTAACGCGAAAAATATATATCTAGTGAAAACGGTCACCGCTAGTCATAAATATCGAAATGCATGTCTACCGTTAGTCATGCATACCGTAATTCATGTAAACCATTAGTCATATATACCGTAATAAATGTAAACTATTAGTCACATATACCGTAATTCATGTCTACCTTAAGTCATATACCATAAATCTTGTCTACCTTAAGTCATATATACCGTAATTCATGTATACCATAAGTCATATATACCATAATTCATGTCTACCATTAGTCATATATAACGTAATTCATGTCTACCATCATTCATATATACCGTAATTCTTGTAAACCATTAGTCTTATATACCGTAATTTAGTTCTACCTTAAGTGATATATACCGTAATTCTTGATAATCATTTGTCATATATACCGTAATTCAATTCTACCTCAAGTCATATATACCGTAATTCATGTCTACCTTAAGTCATATATACCGTAATTCATGTCTACCTTAAGTATTATATACCGTAATTAATGTCTACCCTAAGTAATATATACCGTAATTCATGTCCACCTTAAGTCATATATACCGTAATTCTCCTTACACTCCTTCGAAGCCAATGCCGACAACTTGTCGCACAAGCGGAATTCTGATCGAATAAAATATCAAGAACCGGAAATAGTGACACACAATTAAGGTAGTTGATTGTATATACATGTAGTTCTTGGTTAGAGTCCCCGTAGATCGCCGAGAAAAAAGTCCCACAAATATTAAGTTATGTTCATGCAGACGACAGTCTGTGTTCCGCGAGAGTACAGGGAACCATCGATCGTACACGGCTGCCGCGTCGATTACATGGCAGACAGTATTGCATGTCTAATGCGCTCCGTTAATAATTTATTTCCGACCGAATTGAGACAAACTCATCATAAGTTTGCTGTTTCCAAAAAACTGCTTTTGTAGGAATTGTAGACAATTCGATACTGGTTTATTATTATTTCATAACTTGCCATGTACGAAACTAAACCTTCTTTTCTATACTCTGATAAAAATCAATTGTATGGTGCGTGCAACACATAACTTTGCGCGTGCGCACTTGTCGTTATTTAAAGGTCAACGTTGTCCCAACGATAGCTAGGTCACGTGAACTTAGGATGTGGAGGTATCTTCGAAAAAGCTCACCTGTACACAGGGATTCAACCAATATAGTTGGGCTAACATGTTTTATGTTTCGTGAAAGGTCACTTTATCGCGGGAATAAGTATATATTTGTTCTATCTATATTGAGGGATTAATTAAGGGATATCGGGGTTCTGAGAAGTTTTATTTTACTTAAGGGAAGACCGATGTTTTGACTGCCGTTTGTAAATGTAAGGAAAGAAGTTTCTAGTCTCGTTCAACCAGACACTTGTTCACTTCGGCGTAGCTTGCTCAGACAACAATAGCCTGGTTGAACGAGATTAAGAAGTACCAAGAAGCATTCGGAACACCTCGGACTTGCTACCTAGCAGTTTCGTAGAAAATGACGAAAGGGTATTCCGAATGACCAAGAAGGTGACGCGGACTCTATGGGAGGAGGGGAGCGTTCATTCCGAAAATTGGATATACTCCTAGGGGATTAGTCAGCGATTGCAAAGTGATACAGTATGGATGAAAGATTCATGGAGAGAGTCACCTGTCTTTGGCCAAAGTACAGTGCAACTAGCAGTGTGACGCATGATCGAAAAACGTATCAGGTTATCACATCTATCGCGGCTGTCATATATATTTAAACATTAAACTGCATTCTGTTCTGATCTATAACTGCAGACAGATCGAATGACGAGCGTGAGGAAGATTAATCTGCAGTACTGTTCAGAGTAGCAGTCCTGATTATACATCCGAGTAGAATGTAGTTTAGTACGTACATTTTTTATTCATTTCGACAAATTTTGAGATTTCCGGCATCTTCTTCATGTTCTTCAGATTTGAGGTGCGTTTTCAATAAAAGGAACAACCAACATCGGGTTTCGGCCAGCTACAAGGGTGTGTCTCAAATGTTATGATTATGAGGTCATGATAAGAGCGTAGCTCTCGGGCGCCGATGGCTCCCGAGCGAAGCTCTTTAATTGTTACACATGCGTGCGTAAACAGAGTTTACACGTTGCCCTTGAATTTTTTTTCGTCCGGAAGTAGCCCTCCAGTGGGGAAACCGGAAGTGTATCATTGACTTCTAGCCAATGAAAAGGGTGTAAAACAGGAATTCCGACTGACGTCATATTTCGTTATTCTATTTCTGTTTCGCGCGAAAACAAAAATCTCACTTGCTATACATGAATGTAAAATTATTACTTCTATTATTCCCAAAACATATACAACTTATTTACCTTCTGAAGCTAGAAGACTATCTCTCAATCATTCAAACAATATTATACACTGTAGATATCAATAAATAATCAAATCGACTTAAATATACAAGCGCCAGGGATTTCTCCGATTTCTGCACCAGTACCTCCGGTAGATTGTTTACATTCGCTACGGAAGATGACAGACACGGTGGCTGCGTTAAAACTTGTGACATGTAGTATGTAGTAATTTAAAGTATATGTATGTTATAGTGTGATAGCTGCAGAAATAGCAATCTGATTAAAATCATCTGTTACATGGCTTTGCCTGAACATCTGAATGTGCCGCGGTCAGGGTCACGTTCAAGTGACCTTTAGATGAACCAATCAGAGGCGCGCTGGCAAAAGTTTGCCAGCGAATCGGAATATCATGGTTGATAGATAAATAGCGAGGGGTATCGAACAGATTAGTTTTCCAAAACAAATATGGCGGCGGGGACTGACGTTTCTACGACGCCAAGGAAAACGTACCCTTTGGGTAATAATTGCGTAGGCAACACCAACCACCATACAGTCTTTCTTCTCTAATAAAGCTTCGATTTTTTTTCTCTGTTCGGGTTTCAGACGATCAATCTCAAATTACTTTGTCCGACATATTTGTTACATCTCCGAGCTCCCTTTTGAAAGAGGGTCTCTGATTGGTCAAAATTTAATGAGTATTTATAAATATAAAGGTCACCTGAACGTGACCCTGACCGCGGCACACTCAGCTGTTCAGGCGTAGTACGAAGTTAACGAAGCACTGTAACATATGATTTTAATCAGATTGCAGAAATAGACGATTATTTCTGCTTCAGTCACTCCTTCCCGTTTCTTTGGCTTGTAATCGTGCTAAATGTTGGCCAGGTTCAGGCGTGTAGGACAAGCGGTGCAGACTAACTTACACGTGTAATTACACTTCCAGTACAAAACACAAATAGATCTAAGTCAATCGGCAATTCATGTTTTCTGCACTTCAATAATATCAACGTGAATTATCTTAAGAATGTTATGACACATTTTCTTACGCATGATCACAGGGGCCTGTGGTATGATGCAGTTATATTGGAACATTCGGAGGAAAGAGAATCATGCTGTAAAATATGAGCATGTACAGCAAAGATTTCAAGGTATGTAAACATTAAGAAAAATTGGTATTATTTTTATGTATAATGAGATTAATGACCAAATGCTTTAAAAATCAAACCATGAATAGAAATTGTGTAATGGGCAGAACCGTTAACAAAAAAACACCACTTTATTCTCGTGCAATAATAATAATAAAACAGTATGGAATTTAAAACTATGAACTTATTGCATTCATAATATTGCTTGAGTTGCTGGCTTAACCACTCATACATGTATCAGAAAAAAATACAATATTATCATATACAAATTAAATTTAAATTTACCTACATGTGTGACTCAGAATATTTTTATTATGTGTTATAAGAGTTCATTCCTCCCCCCCCCCCCCCCCCCCCCTTATTGTATTAGGTATGCAGATGAAGTGACTGTGAGATGACCACATCCTTATATGTTACAAGTGGAAGAGATGACTTCCTATAAACTGTCAGAGACACCTATATATCCGCCCCCTCAAATTCTCCTGAGTGTGTCAGTATGTAGGACTGTAAATTGTAATACAATTGACCTATAAATGTTATAATATTATAATCCAATTACGCTCCAGTCAATTAGTTAGATCATTATCAATTTTTCCGATGGATAATTATTATTCAAATATTGGAATTATTTCAAATTGAAATATTTTATTTGTGAAATTCTGAAATTATATATGGGCCTTGCCAAATAGATACCCTATTTATTTGATGCACTGTTCCATTATTTAAAACAAAATTAATCCCTAAACTTAAGGTGTCCCTATACTATATTTTTCCAAATGAAAAAAATGTCTTCACCCATTTTTCATGTTTTGAGATGTACAGTTTCATTTTCTAAAACTTGCCTGCAAGTTGATTTTAAAGCATTCTACTAGCCCAACCTATGTTTTCACAGTAAATATTGAACATTTTCACTAGCCCAAATTGATATTAAATCTACGAGCCAAAGTGTCGAAACAGTTGATATGTACAGTATTACTCAACCCTGACAGAGAAATTCAATATATATATATATATATATTGTTTTAAATATTGTCATAATACTTAAAAACTTAACAACCAACCTAGTCAATTTTCTATCAATTCCTTTAATTTTCAGAGCTCATTTGTCCCTGCCTTTTTCCCAGTTTATTTCACATGGTATATTATGCACGCATCAATTTTGTGTGACCTTATCATTTCATTCTCATCATAATAGACAAACTGGTATTATGCAATGATGTTTTCTGTGATATTGGTTTATCATTTGTTGTGATGCTGGGTTTTTTTTTTTATCAAACAGTTTAACAGAAAGTAGATGCCACTCAGAAACAACATTCAGAAGATTATTGCATCAGTATCTTCCCCACATTCAGTTTATGACATGCAGGACAGATTCTGCCAGAATGTGAATCTTTTAGGTATTGCGTACAGAAGGTAAAAAATTGAATTGGGTACTATGTGTACAGCAATGATTTGCTTAAAGGTTGATTACAGCAGTGTTACCTTACTTTAAAATTCTGTCTATAACCTATATTACTTTACCAGTGCAGATACACCCCCCAAACACCTACAATTCAACTGCATAACGTGTTTGCAGACACATAGCTCTCTATAGACCGGTATGCAGGTGAATCCAGTCAATTTGCAAACAGAAGACCTAGCAAGCTTTGCCAATGATCAATACATTGTATCTTTCTTTAAACTTTAAAAGCAGGGATATATATTCCTCATAAATACAATATTTTAGTTGCTCGAAATATATGTTGTATAGGTTGAGATGGGGTCATCTTCCCACTGAACTCCATCGTTTCTGATTGTTCAATGTTGTTGTTTCACAGCCAATGAATGTGTAAAGAATGCATTCTTTTTATAAAACTTTTTTACTTCTCAATAAAACTGTATATTTCTGTATATTGTGTTGCATAGATGATCACCAAACCTTGTATGCACCAGGTATATACCAATTGTTATTTAACACATATACTTTCTGTTGATATATATATATATATATATATATACACTACATGTAATTAAATTTCATTTCAGGGGTGCTAAAGGCAAAGCCTGCACTTGACGGGGAGGAGACTGATGTGGGAATAGTAATGAGAGGGACAGTCATTCCTGAATGTCTTCCAGTGGGGTTAGACGCTTAAGGATTGTCACCAAGTTGGCAACATATGCCTGCTACCTCTACACAAATACTTGCAAGTACCTTCCCTAACAACTTCTAGGTGTAATTAATCTCATATTTGTGATCTATCCAAACAAAGGAATGATATGACATACTGTGTTTGAAATCTACTTCTTAAGTTAATAGTGCATTTCAGTGACTATTCTATTCAGTCCATTTGTACTGGCGGAAGGACTGTCTTTCTGTGGCTGTACAAGTTTTATAGGTTTTTCATCATGTCAGAGTGTTTACTGGATGAAGAATGTGAGGCTAAAATGCGTAGTGTTAACAATGAGTATTAAAATTTTCCTTGGATAATAAAATGATGGGAAATGAACAAAACAGAACTTGTTATTTATTATCTACAAAAATTAAGAAAAATAGTATTAAAAATAGGAATAACATATTCTGTGCTTGAACAAAAATGCCTGTTTTATTTTCTGAAATTGATGTTTAACAATTTTTTTGAAAAAACAATCACTAAATTGAAACAGGAAGATTTTGAATTTTTTTCCATAAATGAAAAATGGTACTGTTGGAACAAATGACCTCATCGACCTTAAATATTTACATGGGAAAAGTCTGAGGATAAGCATACCACCATTTCCAACTGAAATAGAATAGTCAAATACTTATACACAGGTAATTTGTGTACTGTACCGGGTGGTCGGGTGATGAAGTGGATAGCGCACTTGCCTTTCACCAAGGTAGCCGGGGTTCGATTCCCCAATCGGACATGAAAAGGTATGGGGTCACCTGCCCGACCACGTGGGTTTTCTCTGGGTACTCGGTTTCCTGCCACAGTAAGACACCCTACTCGCGAATATCCAGGCGGCCAACAAATGTGATTAATAAGAGCTGAAATAACATGTTTCATAATTGCTGTAAAATAGATAAAGTTTATATTTAATTCCTGTATGAGTTTTAATCAAAGTGTAGCAAGAATATACGCTTAAGAGAAAGAAAAATGGGGATAAATTCAAACAGCCGGGACCTTTTGATTTTCTAGATTTTTGTCTTTGTTGCATTCTTAGAAATAATCTCTTCAGTACATTGAAAACTCTTTGAACTGGGCATGACTGACATTCAAAGTGGTAACCTAATTTTAATAAGACAGTGATCATGCTTGCAACGTCAAAACTCGCACAACTTAATTTCATGTACGGTCATTCTAAAACTCGCACCATTTAATTTCATGTACGGTCATTCCAAAACTCGAACCACTTAATTTCATGTACGGTCATTCTAAAACTCGCACCGCTTAATTTCATGTACGGTCATTCTAAAACTCGCACCACTTAATTTCATGTACGGTCATTCTAAAACTCGCACCACTTAATTTCATGTACGGTCATTCTAAAACTCGCACCACTTAATTTCATGTACGGTCATTCTAAAACTCGCACCACTTAATTTCATGTACGGTCATTCTAAAACTCGCACCACTTAATTTCATGTACGGTCATTCTAAAACTCGCACCACTTAATTTCATGTACGGTCATTCTAAAACTCGCACCACTTAATTTCATGTACGGTCATTCTAAAACTCGAACCACTTAATTTCATGTACGGTCATTCTAAAACTCGAACCACTTAATTTCATGTACGGCTATTCTAAAACTCGCACCACTTAATTTCATGTACGGTCATTCTAAAACTCGCACCACTTAATTTCATGTACGGTCATTCTAAAACTCGAACCACTTAATTTCATGTACGGCTATTCTAAAACTCGCACAACTTAATTTCATGTACGGTCATTCTAAAACTCGCACCACTTAATTTCATGTACGGTCATTCTAAAACTCGAACCACTTAATTTCATGTACGGCTATTCTAAAACTCGCACAACTTAATTTCATGTACGGTCATTCTAAAACTCGCACCACTTAATTTCATGTACGGTCATTCTAAAACTCGCACCACTTAATTTCATGTACGGCTATTCTAAAACTCACACCACTTAATTTCATGTACGGTCATTCTAAAACTCGAACCACTTAATTTCATGTACGGTCATTCTAAAACTCGCACCACTTAATTTCATGTACGGTCATTCTAAAACTCGCACCACTTAATTTCATGTACGGCTATTCTAAAACTCACACCACTTAATTTCATGTACGGTCATTCTAAAACTCGAACCACTTAATTTCATGCACGGTCATTCAAAAACTCGCACCACTTAATTTCATGTACGGTCATTCTAAAACTCGCACCACTTAATTTCATGTACGGCTATTCTAAAACTCACACAACTAAATTTCATGTACGGTCATTCTAAAACTCGAACCACTTAATTTCATGTACGGTCATTCCAAAACTCACTGTAAACATATTTTGATCACAGCTATAACCGAAAGGAAACTGTACGTACAAAAGTGTGATTTGACCCATGGTCATATGGAACCCTATTTGTTTTACAATTCAATATTTGTGTATGACTTAATAACATATTTAATTATTTCAATTTAAATGCTCTAGAATTCTCTTTAAATCATACTTAAACCTCTGGAGTGAAGCCAGAAATAAGCAGTTAAAATAACTATGCATACACTGTTAACCACCGGTGACGTTTGTGTCAATCTTAACAGTAATGTCGGAAATGACGCTGTGAGCAACGTCAGAAGTCATATAGCATACTCTTTAAATTGGCGTCAAATCGTCAAATATTGACGGACTGCCATAATGTTTATATTATTTTGACCAGAAATGTTTTTACTTTCGAAGTCATAAAAGTAACAAAGTATACTTTTTACCACTTAAGGACTCTAACTAATACTCTAGCCGACGTGATGAGATTATCATACTATGACGTCACAGACTGATATCCGTTGCATTATCTTTTCGTCGGTGCTTCAGAACTTTTTTCTATTTCTGTTTTTGCCACAGGCACAAAAAGTAAAAATGCGGATATTTTCTTAGTATCCGTTTTTTCATCAACCAGGTTCTGTTAATATTTCTGCTGGGAGATATCTTCTAAACGAGCCGGCATTAAACCAATGCCAGGTCAACGTCAGTACGAGTACATGTATTTGTTCATCGTCTAAAATTTCATCAGCTTTTGAAAACCAGTTGTTGAGAATATGAAGGAAATAATTAAAATATTTGAAGTCTTTTTATAGTCTTTACATAATGTACATCACCACTCATAAAAGAAACAATTGATAATGCATTTATGGTGAAATCAACAATGATTTTCCAGACCACCAATACGAGTTTAACGCCATTTTTCAGCAACGCATTATTGTTTTACACCGATTGCCGATTTATAACTAGTTACAGGCAGAAACTGTTTAGTTTTACTTGGCATCCTTACCTGTCAAACCTCGTTGACTGTAACAAAATTTGAAATGAAACCCGGTGTTCAGGATGGAACAGAAATTGAGATTATATATCAATAAAACGACATCCGATCTTTCGACAGGAAAAGTTAAATGATTCTTCAAAAATGGACGTGCTGCCATATTTCCCAGACCGGACTTAAATAAAACGTAGACGAACTTGCCCCGGTCTCATCTAATTGTTATGTAGGTCTTAAATTATCATTATAGATTGTGTTTTATTGTCATTCATCGACTTGCCGACTTTGAAAAAAAAGCTTATCTTATCTCATTCTGAAATCAGTATTTTCTCATTCTGATCGAATCGGTAAATATCAGAGATCAACAAAAGCTACGCTCTTTTAAGGCTTTGCCTTTTCATATTAATAAAAAATGTTATGATTATGACGTCATGATTAATCTATTATGTTATGATTATGACGTCATGATTAATCTATAATGTTATGATTATGACGTCATGAGTACATGTAGCACACAAGATTGATTGTTTGTTGACAGTCATATTATATTAATTAATTTCTCTCATTGTTGACGCGAAGAAATGTCCACATTGTTGACACCAACATGTCCAGATAGTTGACCGTCATAAATGTTAACATTACTGACGATTTGGTTTGGTTTGGTTTAGTATTGTTTAACGTCCTATCAACAACATTGGTCATTTAAGGACGGCCTCCCCTGTGTGCAAGATACATGCGTATAGTGTATGCGTGTGTGCTTCGGGAGGCTGCGACATGTTCGTGTTTGTTAACGGCAATACATGTTAACATTGTTGACGGCCATACATGTTCACATTGTTGACGGACATAAATGTTCACATTGTTGACGGACATAAATGTTAACATTGTTGACGGCCATAAATGTTCACATTGTTGACGACCAATAATCTCAACATTGTTGACGGCAATTAATCTCCACATTGTTGACGGCAATTAATGTCCACATTGTTGACGGTCGTAAATTTCCACATTGTTGAAGGTTATAATGCCCACGTTGTTGACGCTCATAAATGTTCACATAGATGACGCCAATAATAGATGTTCACATTGTTGACGGCCTTTACTGTCCACTTTGTTAATGGTCATAAATGTTCACATTGCAGACGGTCATAAATATCCTCATTGCTGACGGCAATAAATGTCCACATTGCTGACGGTTATAAATATCCACATTATTGACGACTATTAATGTTAACATTGTTGACGGTTATAATTGCCCAAATTGTTGACGTCCTTAAATGTTCACATAGATGACGCCAATAAATGTTCACATTGTTGACGGCCTTTACTGTCCACATTGTTAATGGTCATAAATGTTCACATTGCAGACGGTCATAAATATCCTCATTGCTGACGGCAATAAATGTCCACATTGTTGACGACAATTAATGTCCACATTGTTGACGGCCGTAAATTTCCACATTGTTGACGGTTATTATGCCCACATTGTTGACGCCTGTAAATGTTCACATAGATGGCGCAAATAAATGTCCACATTGTTAA
The DNA here is from genome assembly GCF_002113885.1 of Mizuhopecten yessoensis. NCBI lineage: Eukaryota > Metazoa > Mollusca > Bivalvia > Pectinida > Pectinidae > Mizuhopecten > Mizuhopecten yessoensis. The sequence continues at coordinate 148,126 of NW_018479995.1, read as the reverse complement.
TGGTCATAAATGTTCACATTGCAGACGGCAATAAATGTACACATTGCTGACGGTTATAAATATCCACATTATTGACGACTATTAATGTTAACATTGTTGACGGTTATTATGCCCAAATTGTTGACGCCCTTAAATGTTCACATAGATGACGCCAATAAATGTTCACATTGTTGACGGCCTTTACTGTCCACATTGTTAATGATCATAAATGTTCACATTGCAGACGGTCATAAATATCCACTTTGCTGACGGTTATAAATGTCCACATTATTGACGACATTAATGTTCCCATTGTTGACGGACATAAATGTCCACATTGTTGACGACCATAAATGTTAACATTGTTGACGGTTATAAATGTCCACATTATTGACGACTATTAATGTTCCCATTGTTGACGGACATGAATGTTAACATTGTTGACGGCCATAATTATCCACATTGCTGACGGCCATAAAAGTCCACATTGCTGACGGTTATAAATGTCCACATTATTGACGACTATTAATGTTAACATTGTTGACGGCTATAAATGTCCACATGGTTGACGGACATAAATGTTCACATTGATGACGGCCATAATATTAACATTGTTGACGGACATGAATGTTCACATTGTTGATGGCCATAAATGCTAATATTGTTGACAGACATATATGTTCACATTGATGACGGTCAATAGTCTCCACATTGTTGACGACAATTAATGTCTACATTGTTTATGGCCGTAAATTTCCACATTGTTGACGGCCATAAATGTTAACATTGTTGACGGCATGAATGTTAACATTGTTGAGGGACATTTATGTTCACATTGTTGACGGCCATAAATATTAACATTGTTGACGGTTATATATGTCCACATCATTGAAGAGTATTAATGTTAACATTGTTGACGGCCATAAATATCCACATTGCTGACGGCCATAATATTAACATTGTTGACGGACATGAATGTTAACATTGTTGAGGGACATTAACGTTCACATTGATGACGGCCATAAATATCCACATTCTTGACGTCTATAAATGTTAACATTGTTGACGGCCATAAATGTTAACATTGTTGACGGACGTAAATTTTCACATTGATGACGGCCATAAATCTTCACATTGTTGACGGCATTATATGCTAACATTGTTGACGCCCATAAATGTTCACATTGCTGACGGCCTTTACTGTCCACTTTGTTGACGACTATAAATGATAACATTGTTGACAGACATATATGTTCACATTGTTGACTGCCATAAATCTTCACATTGTTGACGGCCATAAATGCTAACATTGTTGACGCCCATAAATGTTCACATTGTTGACGGCCTTTACTGTCCACATTGTTGACGGACATAAATGTTCACATTGTTGACGGCCATAATTCTCAACATTGTTGACCGCCATAAATGTTTACATTATTGACGGACATAAATGTTCACATTGTTGACGGCCATTAATCTCCATATTGTTGACAGACATAAATGTTCACATTGTTGACAGCCATAAATCTCAACATTGTTGACGGACATAAATGTTTACATTGTTGACGTCCTTTACTGTCCACATTGTTGACGGACATAAATGTTCACATTGTTGACGGCCTTTACTGTCCACATTGTTGACATAAATGTTCACATTGTTGACGGCCATAAATCTCAACATTGTTGACGGCCATAAATGTTAACATTGTTGACGGACATAAAAAGTGCCAGAAACACACGATAAGGGCAGAGGACGAAAACACGCGATTGTTGATGAGGACGAAAACAACAGGATTGACGATGATGACGGAAACAACAGGATTGGTGATGAGGACGAAAACAACAGGATTGAGGATGAGGACGGAAACAACAGGATTGACGATGAGGACGGAAACACACGATTGGTGATGAGGACGGAATCACGAGATTGGCGATGATGACGGAATCACACGATTGGCGATAAGGACGGAAACACACGAATGGCGAGTGTCGAAATCGATATTACCTGATTTCCCAGTGTGGTAGTTACCTGTATCTTACTTCAGTTAAGCGATTATCTACATCAGATAACATTATACGGCCACCGTGCTATACATAATTGATCAGTAATTAATACCGGTACAGCTAATCGACAAAGCGAGGCGCATAACAGGGTTATGATGAAGCTATGAATTTCTTATATATTTAACATTTTTAAACCATGTGTGGTGGGTTTTTTTCCAGTAACCACAGGAGCTTGGGGACACATTCATTGGTATAGTTCAAATAGTTTATTTGAGTCTAACCAATCATAAAATATATGTACAAATACAATGTTACAATACAATATTATATATATATGGAAACCACTCTAAAAGATTTATGAGACACTGTCAGTCATATATGAAATTAAAAGTAACCGATTTATGAATTAACGATAAAAAAAAATACAATTTCACTTATCTAAAATGGCTTTGCAGCTTGTGGCGGTGTACCAAGTGAAAGTTCATTGTGCTGGGATTAAAACCTCAACTTAGCGCTATTGTTCAAATCAATAAAATTACGGTAAATGTTACTAGCCTCCTTAAATAAAATAGAACGTATTTCATTATACAAAGGACACGCTAATAAGACATGAATTTCGTCCACTTAAACATTAAAACAATTTACACAAGTTTTTTTTAAAGAGGTAACCGCTCATATCTTCCAGTTTCTAACTTTATTTGAGCAGCAACACAGCGAAATTTAGCAAAGGCGTTACGTTTTCATATATTAAAAAAAAAGTATTTTGAATTAATGAGCCCTACCATACATATTTTTTTGAAATATCGCACATGTTCCAGGCTACTCCTAATTTGGAGGTGTATCAATATATGTTCAATGCCTTTGTTCAATGTATGGGTTTTTTTCAATGGACGGGCCAGTGAATGTAAGCACGGTGTATTAGAGCCCATACAATGTGTGGGACCTCAGGAAAATCGTGTGTCAAGCGTTTCAAAAGTTAATGCATCAAAGATGTATGCATAAATTTGCATAATATTAAAAAAAATGGAATATCCATATGCATTATTGTTTATTGATATTTACGAAAAATATATTAATATTAAAAAGATATATATATATGCATAAAGTTTTGTGCATTTAAATGAATTTCTATCCATATAAATATATTTTTCATGACTAAATATGTATTTTTTAAAAATATTAATGTATTGTTTATTAATGGAATTTTTAATATACATACATGTTTTAAGTCTAAATGTTATATATAAAGGACATGTTTAGGAACATTTCCGTACGATTAGTATAAAATAGAATAACAAAGAAATGTAATTGTTTGTCAAAAATTATCTTTCGTCAATTACGGTGCTGTTCAACTACCGTTTCATTGTGACGTCATAGTTTAAAGGGGTACACATGATAAGACGCAAACAAACGCTTACTTCACTAAATTCACATAGTTCAGTAACAAAGACAATGCGCCATAATAAATACATAGGAAAGAAAGTAGAATATGATAAAATAGATTCAAAACAATTGAATTGTGCTAAATATTACAAATACATTAATTTTTAAAACACATCAAATTTACGCGTGAATGAAACTGACAACACAATCCCAAAGCTGGTAGAATTACATCATCGTCACTATGTCCCGTCGCAGATTTTTAAGTAAATAATGAGAAAAAAATGTTTCTGGAATTTGAGCTTGTTTTGTCCAAGTGGATTAAAGTAGCTATATATTAATCTTTCCCCTCCTTGGGGGTAAGAAATAAAACTCTCAACCAACGGGGTAAGATTCTTACAGGTCTGGCCCTCGTCGAAGCCTCGGTAAAGACGTCTTCACTCTAGGGTAAGACAGTAATAACTTTGCTGACCGGAAGTGTGGATTTCTCTGTCTTATGGGGGAGAATAATAGAATCTTTCACTCCCTTGGGGGTGAGGCAGGGTATTCTCTTACCCTGGACAGGTGTATCCCCACTTTTACTTAAAACACGAGGGAAAAGTTGCCAAACACGAGGGAAAAGATTCTCGGGAAAAGATTCTTTAGTTGCCAAACACTCGGCAAAGCCTCGTGTTTGGCAACTTAAGAATCTTCCCCTCGGGTTGAGATTCTCCTATCTCACCCCAAGGGGGTGAAAGATTCTATTAATCTCACCTAGGGTTGAGACAAGCTACACGTGTTCTTTGCACGTTCTCAACAATTGTATGACGTCATAGCAACAATACCATGACGTCACGGCAACAATACAATGACGTCACGTCGACAATTCAGCCGCATCACATCAACATTGTCTTGCATTGATGTAACGTCTATATAAAATAATAAGAGGGTAAATAGGGTAAGAGAAAAATAATCATTCACCCCCTTGGGAGTGATATAGGGTGATCTCAACACTCGGGGTAATATTCTTAAGCTGTAAAACACCCGGCAAGCCTCGTGTTTGACAACTTAAGAGTCTTACCCCTCGGGTTGAGATTAATAGAATCTTTCACCCCCTTGGGGGTGAGATAGGAGAATCTCAACTCGAGGGGAAGATTCTTAAGTTGCCAAACACGAGGCTTTGGTGAGTGTTTGGCAACTTAAGAATCTTTTCCCGAGGGTGGAGATTCCCCTACCTCACCCCCAAGGGGGTGAATGATTCTTTTTATCTTACCCTGTTCTGCCATTGTGTATCATATACACAATGTAACGATTACGTTACATGGTAAATTCAGGGTTGACGTGACGTTGGCGGATTGTTGACGTGACGTCATGCCATTGTTATGAATAGGGGAATCCCCCCCGTCTCAACCCTAGGGTGAGACAAGGAAATCTCACACCGGTAAAAGTGCGGATACACCTGTCCAGGGTAAGAGAATAATAGAATCTATCGCTACTGGTTGTGTAAGATAGAGAAATCTCAACCCGAGGACTAAGATTTTTTGTTCAGAACGAGGCTTGCCGAGTTCTGGACAAAAAATCTTAGTCCGAGGGTTGAGATTTCTCTATCTTACACAACCAGTAGCGATTGATTATTTTTCTCCCATATCTAACAGTATTTTAATGTGAAATAAAGGTAAACATGGACCCAAAACACATACAGGCAATTTGTTGATGGATTGTTGACGTGACGTCATTGTATTGTTGAAGTGACGTCATGCCATTGTTATGAATAGGGGAATCCCCCCGTCTCAACCCTAGGGCGGAGACAGATAAATCTAGCACCGGCAAAACGGGAGATAAATCTGTCAGGTGTGGGAGAA